>NW_022737244.1:113865-136474 GCF_011630105.1 Anneissia japonica
CTGGGTGTTTACCCAAAATATTACAAATAATTTCTGAAAACCAGACTAATGAGACTACTTCGATGCTGTTGTTAGCATTGTTGAAGTACGTTGTTGCCAGCCAGAAGATGATAATGGTGGTACAATACAACAAAGCTGACTTAGATGCCTACGTTACGTAATCGTGTCCTTGTAATCCGAGCCAACTTTACCGTTAAGCAAGTTAATTTACCGTTATTCTAGTAAAGTTAAGTCACGTGACTTAATTCCTTTAACTAGCTATAATTGAGTGGTTCACGTCGAACTTTTAACTAGTTAAGTGGATGTATATCTAGATAAAAGTTCGACGTGAACCAAGCTATTGCATTAAAAGGTATTGTGTCATATAACTTTGTAATAATATATTTTTTTAATACAGTGAAACACATTTTTAGTAAACTTAATTTCTTTCATGGAGTGTGTATTGCTCTTCTAACAATAATGATAATAGTAATAGATGAAATTATATAGCAGAAATAAATGAGGAATTATAGTTCTTTACTTTTAACTAAATTATTTTCTGGAGAAAAGTCTTAGTTATAAAAATATTATGTACTTCAACTATTGAATAATTAGTAATGGTACAAGAACTACAGTACTTAATGCAATTAAAGGCACTCTGTCATATAACCTAAGTAATAATATATTTTTTGCTGCGAAGCAGCCAGTTCATATTCTTCACAGCAATTTGACCTCTGAAAGGTCATTGTTTGTCAAAAAACAGGCGCCTAAGACGACTGAAAAGCGGAGTTTCCTTCTTTCGTTCTGCCGGGTAAAATCAATTACTTTAGGCGACGTTTGTAGACTAACCTACTCGTACCAATGTCCGCATGTCGCGCTAGCCAGGCCTAGACTAGCTAGGATGGTAGGCCTAGCCTTGAAGGGACGAAGGTCCCAATGAAAAACGTCGCTCCTTGATAGCTAACATTGTCTATTTACATCACAATAATTCATTATTAGACCTATAGTTTTTTTGAATTGTACTCCACAAATCTCAGCCGATACCTCGCATAACTCGTTAACGTCTCGTATCTATTGTCGTGACGTCATGGCTCGCTGGCTCACAAATTGGCTCGCACTTTGGCAACATTCTTTGGCAGTCAACTCGCCCCTGGAAAAACCCGCCCTTGGAAACTTGCCCCATAAAAAAAATGTACACTTCCTAGACCATGCAGTCTTCAAAATAAAAATTGTAACCTTTGGTAATTAACTACATTTTCCACATACATAGACATTTTTGAAACTTTATCTAAAAAAAACCTAAACCATAATTCACCACTATAAACACTTTTTGACAAAAATGAAAAATTACGACTTTGTTACCCAATGAGAAGTGTTCTAATATAGACAATGGGTCGTGTCTCATATTATTTGTTATATTTTTATTATTCATTATTTTCACTTGATTCGCATAAATAATTTTGTTCGAAGAACATTTATATGCAGTTGTACTTCGCAGCACTTCACTTGCAATTTGCAATTTCTAGTTTACTTTAATACAGTGAAACACATTTTTATTATTAAACTTAATTTCTTTCATGGAGTGTGCATTGCTCTTCTAATTTAACAATAATGATAATACCTGTAGTATACATGAAATTATATGGCAGAAACAAGCGAGGAATTATAGTTCTTTACTTTTAACTAAATTATTTTCTGGAGAAAATATTTTGCATTGAATAAATTACAACCAGGATTTGATGCAACAACTACTCAGATAAATTAGTTTGGCTCTTAGGTACAGGTTAGGGCCTGAAGTGTTAAACTAGTCCATTTAAAATATATTAAATCCAACCTTACAGTACTACAGAGGTCAGATCTATCATTTTATGGTCATTGTTGTGCAACTAGTGTTATATGTTTCCAAGGTGACCATATCTTGTCAGTATTTACACTCTTTCTATAATGGCAGCTATTTAGATAACATTATCAGTCATGTAATTATTTTAGAAAAAGTTATCATTGATATATTTAGTAATTCTTCCATGTATTATTATATTTGTAAATTAATCTTAAAAAGTATTGGCAATTCAATTTTGATTATGATTTTGATAATCTGTTTATTTAAACCTATTGTCATAATAGGTCCAAAGTCTGTATGTGAAAAAAAAAAATTGTTTCAATAAGACTAGAAGACTTTCCATTGTAATATTTCAAGTGGGGTGATATTTGCATATTTTTCTCCCAGTTTTCAACTACTACTAGTTATCCATTACTTTTTGACTGTATATAGTAAATCATATTCCAAAGACTTTGGTATGTGTGCTAAATAAATGTATGGTAATGCAGTACCAAAGAACATACAAGAACACACACACTTGCTACAAATCATTGAAATTTCTAAAAAAAAATAGATTATTGGGACTAATAATAGCATTCCAACCCCCTGTAATAAAGAAATCCAGAAATGACCATTTAGTAAGTGGGGTTGTGCATTAAAGGTAGAAGAATAACCCATAACTTGCAGCGTCATTGTGCTAAATTGCGTATGGGCGTGGTCTGTGACTACCTAGCATAGGCGCTTCATGGTAGTTACATGTTCACATCATTCCACAACGACAGGGGCTGAAATGAACCATAAAATTGGGGTAAGCTCCTACTCTTCCGAAAGATGCAATGGGTTCTTTAAATTGCACATGAGCCAGATGTATACACTGGACCTCCATTTTAAGTCTTTATCCGAGAAGACTTGGTTCTACCAATCGAACCATGGGCGAGGAGTGACTGGAACCAGCGTCGACGTTGAGGCTTTAGCTAGCGGCGCCCCTGCCTTACCGCTCGGCCACTCAACTCGCAAAAGTGTACCTGCCACAAACATGCATGTTTTGGGTATGTTTGGGTATGTTTACTAGTGCTATACTTATTTTGCCCATAGGCTCTGTTTTCTTGTTTTACAGGTTCTGATTTCAGGTTCAAAATGTTTTCAAGCTTAGAAAATTATTATTTACAGCAGTATATTACGGTATCATTGTCACACCTACAAAAGGGTACAGATAAGATATGTTGGTTTTCTTATTTAAATAAATGAAAAATTCATTTGACATTATACCTCAGCCTCAATTTGTTCTTAATTTTTAAGCAGATTCACCCTCGATGTTTTGTAAAAAAAAGTGTCTTGTGCTCGTATAATTCTTCTTTTTTTCTTTCTTTTTTTTTTGAAAATATCAGAGATTTGTATGAAGTTTTTGTTGTATGTACTTTGGTAGTAAACATTGACCAATCCAAAAGTTGGCTTTAATTATACCTTTCTCATCCCTCCCCCGCCCCCTTGCATTTTAAATGATAATTTTGCCTCCACTTTATTTACCTAAGCCACTAAATAATACAAGCACTTGTTAAACACATGAGATTTCTTTCCTGTTAAACCACTAATTTATTAAGTCGACAGATCAAGTATTACTTTCCATTTGTGACTTTGTCAACATGAATATCTATGATTGCATTAAATATCTAGGGTTAACACCAATTAGTTGCTTTGAATCTCTAAAGAAGCATGTTTACCCAGAAAATGGCAGCTGGTTCAAATATTGCTCACTAGTTAGATTAAATAAACATCCAAATGGATTCTGTCAATAAGGTAGCCGTAGCAGGTGAGAGTATCTAGTTGCCTAGCCACCGAATAATGATTACTTCAGCGCTCAAATGTGGCCAGGTTATTTGATGATTTTGTGAATGTTCACAGATTTGTAGTATACTGTCTGGAAAAAAAAAAATCTTATCTGATTCGGGTACATTTAGTAATACTGTACATTGAACTATATACATTTTTGAAACACTGATTATATGTAAATGACATTCTTAATGACCAAGTCCATAGAAAAGTGGTCATTGTTGGTTGTATATTGTTTTGCATTGTTTTATTTGCTAACAAGCAATTGTTAATAAAATAATAAGTAAGGCATATCAACATTTTTTGAAAAGAAATAATATTTGAAAGGTTTACATTTTTATATCACTTTAAAAAATTAAAATGGAATGAACAAATTGATGAAACAATTTTTTTTTTAAATAACAAATCAATTTGTTATGTGGCCTTTAGTGAATTTAATATCATTAAAATTAAATGACTATTGATATACAATCTGAACATAAAGCAATAGTATAAAAATATTATATTTTCCTAAATAAACATTCTATAACCAGTTTTAAGATATAGACTATATTAAATTGTATGTACTGTACAATGTACGAAGGTGTGGATTTTTCCATTCAAATGGTTTGGGGCGAGTTACAGTCACATAAGACCAGCAAAATGGTAATGGTGAAGATGCTGTTGTAAATAATTATGAGAATATGTATTGATGATGTTGATTATGCAAATTATGAAGGTATTGTGGTCCATTTTGACAATAAGAAAATACTTCTTGGGTATCATTTTCTAAAGTTATGAATCAATATTAATAATATAATGTTATACAGTCGCCCATTTTCGCTTATTAAAAAATGTAACTGATCATTTTTTTAATGATCAGTTACATTTTTCTTTGAATCTCATTTAAACCAGCCAATTTTGTTGGGGGTGTATGTGGTCACAAAAACAATATGTTACTGTAGGATAACAAAATCATTCAAAATGAAAACAATGCAGGGAAACTTTGTACTGTAGACTACTGTAGGACCAGTAGGATCTACAGAGCTGACTTGAAGGTTAAGATGCTTTATTTTCCAATCCCATATGGAAGCCATGTCCTTTATGTCTTCCCATAAAAGAAGGTTTGGAATTCTACGCATTTGAATAAGAACAGAGTACAAGCCACTTGACCAAGACACCCACTGGCTTTTAGCTTTTATATCCGCATACTTCTTCATTAAATCTTAATTACACCTAACTTTTAAGTAAGTCATGCACGTAACAAAAGGACATGTAAGCTGCCTTAAGTAGTATTTGCCTGTCAGAGGAAGTAAACAACCACTTCAGGTCAACGTTTAATCGTTAATGTTTGCTTGTTAACATGGGAATTTATGAATTAAAAACTATTACAGGTTGCAACATTTCTATCACTGTTAAGTACCCGTAGGGGAACCTGTTGTTTTCCCCTCTCCCACTATCTGTAATTTGTAGATTCTAAAATCAATAAAATAAGACTTTGAAGTAACTAAATTGTCATTGCTTTTGGGTTTTTTACCCCTGGACCCTCTGGGAGGTTCTGGGTGGCCCTTTCCCTACTTGCACCCCTATCATGTATACTAGGCATATTTGTACATTTTCATGTATAGTACTGTATTCTAGAACTCCATAACTGCATTATTGAGGGCTATGCTTTAATCTATAGAAGCTGTGCATTGTTGAATGGCACGGTTGCAGTGTTGGTATTGCTGAGTATTGATTTGCCAGTCTTAAGAAACAAAACACCATTAACCAATGAGCTGATCTGATTCACCTACTTTAATTTTAATCCTGTTTAAATTATTCACGAAGCAACACAAATGATATGATTATTAATTATGACAGTTGCTGTTGTTAAGGACATCACCATCTACTAAGTGCCACATTATACTTACTATCATTTATTATTTTGAAAAAAAAAATTAATTAATTAAAAAAAATGTGGTTTGTTTTCAATTAATTTTCTTTATGGAAAAGTAAAATGTTTAAATGTAAAAAGTGTGAATAAATAGATTAGTTGCTAAAACAAGAAACGAATATTTTTATGATAAGAAAGTTATGATAAATCTACAGTGTCAATTTGCAACTATTCTTAAAAAAAATAATGAATCTATTCTTAAAAAAATAATGAATGTATTGTCAGAATGATTATATCTGGACACAAGTGTTGGTAATGCTATCAGTAAAAAAAAATGGTGAATACAATTTAGCCAATTGCACAGTCAGAATTCTCCAGTTTTCAATTCTTTGTCTTTTCAATTGAATTTTCTTCTCTTCCTTCAGCTGTACTTTTCAAAATTATTTATGTGCTATTTAATATTATACTCACTCACTGACTTAAGCATATACGTGCTAACAACCATCAAAATGAATACAATTATATACAGTGCTCCAAATCAATTATTTATTAGAAGGTGCTTATTAATAATGTGTCAACAGTGTCCTTTTTATAAAGATGTACTCTTGACATATCATCGTTCATATCACAAAGTAACAAAATTAAAGTAGATTGTGTTTGTTTGTGACAACAAAAAAAACGTGTTAAAATATGCACTGTTTTTGTTACAGCTTTTTTCTGGTAAAGAATACAAAAGTGCTTGACAACCAATACACGCTTGTTTTGATACTGTACGCTTACATTTTATTTTCACAAACTAAACACTAATCTATTTTGATTGTGTTAGTCCGTGGTGTGAGTGATGATATATCTACTAATAATCAAAACAAGATAATAGACTGAATAATCAGGTATTAAATAAGTCAGCATTTTTTAGCTTCTGAAATAATAATGAAATACTACTGTAGTGTTGGCCGAGTAATTTTAGTGATATTTGTGAGGTGGTATATTATTAGCAATGTTTTTAGTTAATTCACCATAAAAAATGATGTCCACTGTTTCTATATCTGTCTTATTAAAATTTGAATTTGTGCAGGGAAAGTATTTTATAATTACACCAGATACTTGAGGTCACAACACAAAAGAAATATTATAAATTTTCAGGTTTAAATCAATGAATATATTATGTAAATGCATATGGCCAGCTCTGAGAATACAGTAAGCTATTACTTTTAGAGTATTGTACATGTTAATTTAAGCCTTTTTTTCATTTAATGTTTTTTCTGCTAAGCACATAGAAGGTGTCCTATATTCTGTTGAACCATATTTCTATTATTGTTGTTATTGTTTTCTTTGCGATCATCCCCATTGCCACCGTACTCACTCATATTCATAATTTGTTTTTATTGTAAATATTATGTTAGAATCTGTTTATATAAAATGTTGATATAAAGTATCCAAGTATTCTAATTAATACTTGGAAGAATTTTATTTAGACTTTCTAATTAATGTTTCTTTAGACCAAATATTTTACTTTATTTATTATTACAGTACATGATGTTTTATCCATGAAATATTTTAAAAGGTTTTTTTATCAAATATTATTTTTTTATTTATTTTTTTTTTGCAGGCTATACATCCCGTTACTCATAGTAGAATACGCCGGTCAGCTAGAATTCGCCATGTTCCCGTGGGAACAAAAACTATATAGTAAGAGACCTCCACATTGAATCAGAGATTATAATAAATAATATTTCTTATAATAATAACAATATCTTATACCTTGTTTGATTGAATGATGGAAATTATTTTTGCCCAGCATCCAGATGTCAGTACGCCCAGTATTTAATTAATCATCAAAATAGTATTTATCTTACAATTTTGACAGTCATAGACTGCTGTTTCCGCGTATTGTATGGTGGGGTTGAGGTATGTGTCGACCCCGGCTGGTTGGGGAATCCTTGGCACCGACACTGACTACAGCTGTCTGTTAAGCTGCTATGTTGATAAATTCATAGGAATTGTACTCAAATCATGATAGTAAGATATTTGAACCATATTTTAATTTTTTTATGTAATAACATTTTTGTTTATTTCCCTTCTCATCACCCATCTCTAGTGTGTACAGAAATGGCGATGATAAAGAGTTACCTCTTAGGATGTTACTGAGGTACAGAGTGTTACAGAACTTTGAGACTGTCTTGACAGAGATAAACAGCAGAGTTAACTTGTTAAACGGACTTGCAATTAGAAGGTTAGAATGCATTGTATCTCAGATATATATTTCATTAAACGCTATTTTGGTTTCTTTTAAATAATTTTAAGCTATGATGATTATCATTAATTTTGCTTTACTGCAACTTCTGTAGGCTATACAAGATGAACGGTGAGCGAGTTTCAGAATGCTCTCAAATCGAGACGGAAAGTAAATACGTAGCAGCAGGTGGGGAACGGTTCAAAAAGGTTGCATACGGCCAATGGGAGCCTTCGGCTGTATTATCACCAAGACATGTCAAGAAGAAGTAAGTGCATTCAGGTAGCATTCAAGTGGTCAAGCGGTCAGGCAGGGGCACCTCTAACTACAGCTTTAACATCGGCGCTGGTTCGAACTGCTTCTCTCATAGGGTTCTGTTGGTAGAACCAAGTCTTCTCATATAAGGATTTTAAAATGACGCTGCGAGCTATTCGGTATTCTCCTACCTTTATTTAAGGAGATAAATTAATATAACTTGATATGCTGTAATTTGGCATAAGGATTTAAACAAAAATTTATGAATGGCACTGAAATATAATATATTAATCCAACTGTCTTTATCAAGCATTTGATCTCATCCAAATTTGTATAATTTTATCATTGTGGATAAGAATAATAATTTCAAAGATGATGGTATTGATAAAGAAAATCCAAATTTCAAGTCTAAACATTTTACCCCTGCTTCGAACAGGGGCCTAGGCACTAGCTCCATGGTCCCAGCTAGTGTGATATGGCTACCCACTCAGGTTTGCACCCCTTAGTTTAGTGCTTCATGTCAATTTTTATTACATCATTCAAGTACTAACTGTTTTGTTTTCATGTATGTAGTACCATGGAGAAAATAAAATAGGAAAAAAAAAAAATCTATTTTATTTTCTCCATGGTAGTACTGTAGCTGTGATATACAATACAGATTCAAAGATGCAGTGTGATATACTATATATAACACCTAATATCACATGTGGTGTTTATGCACAATAATCAATGTCAATTGTGTCTTAATTATCAATCGTGAATGTGCTCAGATGTAATTAATTTTGTTTGTATTTTTAGACCCCTGCCACCTATCAAAGCAAAGCCTCCTCCACAAAAGGTAATTAAGTATGTTTACATGGATTCAAGTAGTTTGATCAAACGAATGAGTACAATGTATTGTTGAGGCTTCTGCGTGCACAAGTGCATTTGTTAAGGTCGTTCTGTACCACAGATGTCATTAGCATAAGTACACAGTGAGTTCTAATAGTCGTACATGTAACTGAGGTCTTTACGTGGATTCAAAATGATGTGTAAATGCGATACAGTTACTCTGCATACAGCAGATATGTACACACATAAGAATAGCTGAGTGACTGTAATGTGAAATCAAATACAAGTCAATTTAATCATATTCACACCTTTCTCATAAAGGATGCTGTCTGTGTACAAATTAATTTATTATTTTAAAGAATCAAATAAATTAATAGCTTCCAATCTATAATATCATATATCAAAATAAGTCAGTTTACAGACTTCACTAAGAAAATTTTTAAACTGATCATCAGCCAAGGGCCTACACAGCGAATATTAGGCACGGTATTATGCATTGTCCATTGGCAATGAAATATTTTCTTTGCTCTAACCTTCAAATGAAAGGTATTAGTGTAATATTAAGAAAAATTAATATATGAACCATAAACACAACTGAATTTATTATTTCACTGTCAAAGTTTCATAATTTTTTAAACTCATAATTCTATTTGTAGTCTTCCCCTCCTGCAAAAACCAAACCTTCACCCGTCAAAAAAGAAAAACCGGAAAAGAAAAAGAAGAAGCGTGTGGAAAAGTCACCAGAACAGAAAGAAGCTGATAGCGTATTCCACCACAAACCCACGACAGTTAAACGAAGCAGGGAAAAGGACCAGCATCTCAATTATGATGATGGTGAATATAAATTAATGATTACATTAATAATTAGCATCCATTGTTTTTGTGTTGACATCCTTTTAGGCGATTGGTCCCTAGTTCAAATATATTACTGATCTCCTTGTGTTTCTGCTAAACAACTTTGCAATAGCACATTGTCTTTCAAGTGAGACGTTTTAGTTATTGGTCCTACGTTTGCAATATTCAGTTAATTATGAAAGGATTATTTTAAATAGGATTTAAGGTAATCAGGAATAATTACCTTTTAAACATTATTATATTGAAGGTTATCCTCATTAGCATCCAGTATTTTTATATTGAAGATTACTTAGTTCAAATATTACTGCTCTCTGTGTGTGTTTCTGATGAACAACATTCAATAGCACACTGTCTTTCAAGTGAGACATTTTAGCTGTTGGTCCTACATTTGCAGCATTCAGTCAGTTATGAAATTATTATTTTAAATAGAATTTTAGGTAATGAGGCATACAGTAATTACCTTTAAACATTTTTATATTGAAGGTTATCGTTAAAATACTTGATGGGTCTAATGATATAAATGCTGGAGACAAAACTGTAGCTTCTTGATCAAAGATGCTAGGAAGAATAGAACAAGATAGAATTCATGCATAACATAGCGAAGCGGAAATACGTCATAGCTTTTATGCATCCCTGACGAATGTTATGCCCTTCTCTTTTCCTATAAAAATAAAAATTAGATGACGATTTACCGCAATGCATAAGTTTATCCACAGCTGGGATAAACAAACGTTAGCATTTTGGTATTACAGTTTTTTGTTGTGGAGAGTTCTGTCTTGTGTTTCTAGAATCTTTGGTTAAGATGCTCACCTTCCAATCCAAAGGTCTTGGGTTCAAATCTGGCGACACAAGGGATTTCTTTTAAAGCATCATCAAGAAATTCCATTCTGTAATTGGAGAGTGTACTTTCTGTTAGATGTAAATAGAGACAAAAAAACTTTATTGCATTAGCTGTTCCACAGAACAAATAAAATATTCTTATTCTTATTAGGATGAAGTATGTACTTTCCTGTAATTATCTTGTATCATTCAGTAGGTGCTGGAGGGCAATGGATTTTTTTTTTCAGCATATCTCGATGTATTCTTCCATGCCTGTCAAGTTTAATTACCCCTTGTTAAAACAACTATTTGTTGTGAGAATATTTAGAATAACATGAGTGCCTATAGTTACATCCCAGGGCGGTTTCATTCAGTCGATCCCTCCATTAGTTTTTGTAATTAATTTCATAGTTGCAGTTGATAGGCAGCTTAGAACGCTTAGTATGACTGTGATACTATACTGTACCTACAGTTAGACCAAATTGCCAACAGTCTAGTATTTTTTAGTATGTGATCAGTTCCTGTTAAATTTATCCTGTGATCACTTCCTGTCTTTATTTGCCTCTCCAAAGAGCAGAGCTTTGGGAAGGCTATTATTACTCATATTCTTCTTCATGAAGTTTAGTGGTTGTAGTAAATTCATTGTTACCATACTAACTACGTAATCATGCTTATTAATTAAATTTAAAAAAAAGAATCATTCTTAACAGTTTCGGTTTAATAAAAAATAATACAGTTTGTCTTTTGTCTTGTTTATAGATCCTAATGCAGTTTTCAAGGCTAAGGAAGAAAACTCGGAGACTGAAGGTGCAAGGGAAGTTGCAGACACGAAAGAGACAGCAGTTGATCTTCCAATTGATCAAATTGCAGCTGAAGAAGTTGACGAAGACATAGGTGGAGAGGACCTGCCAACAAATCAAGAATCAAAGTCGCCAGAAAGGGAGAAGTCACCGGTACCGTTTGCCAATGACTCGCCAAGACGTAAATCTCCTCCCAATAACCACCAGCAGTTGTCATCGAAATTGGATGATACGATTCGTGATGATTATCCTGAAGAGAACAGTCCAAATCGTCACTCACCAAAAGATGAGGTAATGCACATGAACATCATCACTCATATTACATTGTCATGCTTCTCACCTATCACATGATCACATCACATGATCATGTCATCTTGTACCTTATATAGAAGCATGTGCAAGCCATTTACAAGTTAGTGTGAATTATTAACAAATAAACCCTCCCATGCCCTTGAACATGTATAACGATGCATAGAATAGTCATTCACCTGAACATGTATGATACAGTAATATTATGAAGAATGAATGCCCTTGGTACAATGTATGAAAATAATTATTGGAAATACATTTGGAAAGTACAATTAATAGTGGATTTACATTTTATTAATCTGAGTTGGTTATTCATATCATTGTATCATAATTGCAAATATAAACTTGCATTTCAACACAGCAAGCAGGCACTCAGCCTTCTAGGTTAACCACTTTTACCAATCCCATGGTTCTTATTAATCATTTTGTGCTGACTGCCAAATGAATGAAATTATAGTAAAAAGGGGTTTCCAAAGAAGCCATAAATGCATTTGACACTTAGTCTTAAATTAAAGATTTGAGTATAATTAATACAGATGAATTTTAATCTGGATTACAATATAAAAAGCTTTTCCAATTTATTGTATAAATTAAAAATGATGATACATATTTTAAATTGTATAATTAAGATTGGTATCACATGATTTAGTAGGATATCAAAAACCGATTTCCAAACCATATGCCACTTGGTTATCAACCATACTGCCTTAATACAGACATTAACTTTGCATATTTTCATGACAAGTCGCTCAACCACTATCTTAAATATAATTTTATTTCAGTTGAAATAATGAGTGTGTCGTGAGTGGTAAGTTTATGTAGTAACAATGACCTAGTTTCCAAAGCAAGACTTTTCTATACCTTGATTCTCAACGCAGACACTTGATTATTTCAAATAAAAATGGTTAGTGCTCCTGCTATTGTAAAAATAAATATATTTATTTATTTTTACCATGTGGAAGACTAGCCAGGAAGTGTTAAAATGTGAATTTTGTGAGAAGTAAAAGTACCGGTCAACCACAGAAAACATAGAATGTAGTTATAGAGGGGGAATTAAAAGAGACACTCAAAAGTACCAATGGGGAGCTGCCATCCATAACATCCCAGCCAACCAACGCACTTGTGGAAACGGTCGTTAAACGCAAGTGATTATCATGCCTGCCACCACCTTAAAATCCCTCAGTACAAAATCTGTATTAGTAATGGTAATATATTTGTTCCGAGCCTTCCTGGCTTTTATTAAGACTCTGACAGTACTCAGACCATGGATCATGCCTGGAAAAAATATAAAAATTTAAAATAATGAACAAACAAGTCATTCTATATTCCTTCCTGATAATAAAGATTTTTTTTTCAACATGAGAAAAAAAAAATTCATTTTTTCTGCCCTCATGAAATAGAGTTCAAGGTATAAAAAAAATTCTTGATTGAAGTAATAATAGATTGCACATGCATGAAACTGTTTTACCTTTAGTCACTATAACAACTCCCTTGTTGAACTATTATAGTATATGCTCATTTAATTTTAAATGGTAGTACAGATACTATTAACAGCTATCATATTACATCTTTTGTTAAAACCATTATTTATAGTTCTTTATTTCATCTCAACTTCATCTTTCTTCTTTTGTTTGCATGCACTTAGCCTACTTTATTGACAGAGAAGGATTACGGTAAGTTTCCATAGTAACACATCCCAAATATTTGAGGTGTCGTGACATAATGAGTCTTGTGGTACCAAACATGAAAAATGAGTTATTAATAAACAGATAGATGACATTATAAGCTATTATTTTCTTGGTTGAGTATAACCAAAGCAATATCATTTTCAAATGTCTGAAAACATCTTTAGAGCCCTGGTATTCAAACCTTTTGATATGGCTACCTTCATCGACCCACCATTCGTCAAATAACTTTTTCTTAAAATTTGTTATTAAACGTCTAAATGGTTAAAGGGTCAGTCGCTATATATTATTATCAGAGAAGGAATGAAATTCTTAATGCAGTATGTTATTATATTGCGACCAGTTAAAGAGCTGGATTCGTTGTAAACAACTAACATTTAAAAATGTATTATGTTTGATGCTAAATTATACTTCAGAGTCCTTACACATTACTGTTTAGTAAGGAGCAACAGGTGGAGATGTAAAATAGTAGGAAAAACAACACTCAACTTAATTGCAGCACTTTTCAATGATACTTTAACATTCAGCCCATGATTGCGCCCAGATTTGCTTGACGGGGGCCAATGTCGGTGATGGTTGTGTGGACAGGCCTCGAAAGCTCAAACAATTTAGGATTTTGAAATGCACTGACATAATCAAATTTAGGGTCACCCAAATTATTATTCACCACTTGCCGGTGTTGAACGCCAAACGAAAGTTAACACCTGGATTTTTGCTAAAATGGGAAATCTTATCATATAATTGACATACTGTATAACAAGCCTCAAGTGTAAAAATATTTTATTTCATATAATGTCCAGCAACTTTGTTGGCGACCTTAATTGGCTCACAACCAAATAGTTTGAACAATGACTTTTAACTGTTAAATGTCCTTGGTTTAAATAACAAGGCATTTAGGTGTATGATTCAATGATTTTTTTGTCAAAATATAACTTTCTTGATTACCTGTATATCATATTGACCTGGCATACAAGACTCATTTTGTCATGACACCTCAAATTATAACAGTGTAAGCTATCTCATTATTATAATGTCAAAGTGTATAAACAGATATTCCACGCTGGTTACACAACATGTATGGTCACAAACAATAAATATTAATAGAAGAATTTCACTTGATTGTGTTTGTCCTATGTATGAATATTAAATTTCTTTTTCATCAACCAAAATTGTTTTCATCTGGTTTTCTTAAAATAAATAATAAGTTTATTTTTGATCAACCATAATATATTTGGTTGATCAAAAATAAAATGTTCATAATAAATATGCTCTGTGATTGGCTGGATAATTTGTATATATATTCCTTGACCTTTGACTTAGAAATGTGATGTTGAAACTTAATTTAATGTTTTTGAATGTTGCACAAGCTATTAATGTGTACTTATATGACGATGAAACACTTTACATAATTTTAAGAATATAGCAAGCAAGGTAGACTAACAATTACTAACGAACTTGTTGCATTAACCATTCTCGTTTTTTAAATGTTATATTCTTATAAAGGTTGTATCTCAATACAGTATACATCCTTGTTGCATTAACATTAAATTGTGCGTAAATAGTGATTCTTTTCCCTTGCACATGTGTACATTCCATCGTATGGTGCATTTTTGGCCTGGTTGCTGTATCAAGTTAGCTGATTCATCCGCTATATATAAGAAAGCAGCTTCGCTTAGACAGCTAAACTACTCATATCATCTGTCATCTTCGCTGTGGTGCTTGTTTTTTGTGTTCAATATTTATGTAGTTTATTATATTTACTGTCAAATTATTTTTTTTTCTCTGTTAGTTTATTTGAAAATAAAATTATCTTGTAAGACGTGTTTGATCCCTAGTGTTTCAAATCCATTGCTGCTCTTCTTGTGTTTCAGCTTGCAAATACCATCAGTCGCAGTGCCAGCGGGGGACAGCAGGGGCTTAAGCCCCCCCCCCAATCGGAGAGAGCTCGTCGGGCAGTCGGACTAAAAAAAAAATATAAAAATAGGCCCACGCCAAGCCAACACATGCCTGTCACAATCTGAGAATGTCATTTCTGGCAATCCAGAGGTTCCTCTCCTTTAAAAAATCTCATTTGGGAGGGGAACACCCTCTAAAACCCTTCCCCCAGCTTTTGCCTATGAGCTCAAGTCCCCCTGTCAGACAGCTCAGCCCCCTCCCCCCAGAAAATATACACTAGAGCCGCCACTGCGTACCATCTTTCGAATCAGATGTGTATCCGTTGGTTTTGTGTGATGTCCTTTGAAGTTTAGTCTTTAAAGTGTACTTTAAAAACGGCCATTTACTTTTCTAAAAAAAAGAGCAAGTGATTGTCTCCTGGTCATTTCCCCGCCAGAAGCACCCCACTGGAAAAAGATCTTTCAACTTTAATGGATTATCTGGATGTGTTTCTAAAAAGTGCAATTTAATCCCTATTTGATGATACACTGAGGCATTTAAAATAAAGTAAACCAAAAATATACTTTATTAAATTCTACATAATCTTACAAAAAGTCTCAGTTCCACTAAACATTTAGTGATTACCTTGAACATGTTTTTATTTTGTTGTAAATTTTTCTGCCCTACTAGTTCGTGATGAAAAGTATTATTTCAATTTTGCTTTGTTTCTCAGGTTAATGTTCTCTATGTAAGTTTTTTTTTTTTTTTGTGGATTGTTTAAGAGAGGTCATCATTTTGAATCTCTAGTACTCTACTACTTAGGCTATGTTCTCACACGGCTGCTAACAGTTAGCAAGATCCGGATCCTGCTAACAGTTAGCTGCCGTGCGTCCATACGAGAAAATCCCGATCCGGATACCAAAAATATGATGATCGAATGACTGGCCAATAAGAAACTGGATATTGTAAATGCGTACATGTGATTGGTTAATGATAAAAACGCGCTCAACTTGCTAACCGATAGCGCTTGCTAACCGTTAGCGGTATCCGGATACAGCTAACGGTTAGCGCTAACCGATCGGGCGTTCTCACGTTAGCTCCCGATCCGGATACTAGGGCTCTCGTGAGAACCAGGCTTGTGTCTTTTTAGGATGCGTTTTGAATTTCAGCTGTCATTAAAATAATACTAATTCGAGCTCTAATACTATTTCATATATGTTGTTTTTTTTTCTTTCTTTAGGTAATGATGAAGCTCCAGCAGATGAAATCGAAGAATTCAACACCAACAACAATTCAGGAAACGCCCAACAGTCCACCGATGGAGAAAGCCACAGAGAGAAAGACACCGCCCAATCAAACAAGTTTGGCAGGGAGACCTTCAACGAATCCAGAGCCTCCAACATCTCCAGTCCAAACCAAGACGCTGCCAAGAAACAGTTCCACACTGACCCCACCACCCCTCAAAACCACTATCCAGAAAACGCCGACCCCACCACCCCTGAAAACCACTCTCCAGAAAACGCCGACCCCACCACCCCTGAAAACCACTCTCCAGAAGACGCCGACCCCACCACCAAAGACAACCACACCAACCAAGACGACCAGCCCACTGAACGAACAGGAGACAACTCCCCTGCCAGACGGGACTCCAAAACTGACAGAGAGCAACCCTCTACTCAGGGAATTGACCCAAACGCTTAGCACTTCACAAGAGAATGAAATCTATGACTTTGATGTCACAAAATCCGACCCCACCACCCCTGAAAACCACTCTCCAGAAGACGCCGACCCCACCACCAAAGACAACCACACCAACCAAGACGACCAGCCCACTGAACGAACAGGAGACAACTCCCCTGCCAGACGGGACTCCAAAACTGACAGAGAGCAACCCTCTACTCAGGGAATTGACCCAAACGCTTAGCACTTCACAAGAGAATGAAATCTATGACTTTGATGTCACAAAATCACAGATTTTAAATGATACTAATAATGAAATATTAACTAATATACAAGATGTTTTTAAAGATGAAGTTTTATCATCATAACTTCTTTAAAAATAAAAGAAGTTTCACTCACTATCCTAACAAAAAAAAAAAAGAAATTAATGAAAAGTTGATTATATGGCAGACTGTATTTCTGCATTGTAAATTGTGAATATTATTGTAAATAAGAAACCTAAAGCTTAGTGGTATTGTCTTTGTAATTTTAATTGAGTCTTTTCATTTGTTGCCTTGGGGGAAAGAAAATTGAAGACCATTTTATCCTTCAAAATAATTATTTGTTTGTCCATTACGTGCTGTCTGCTTCTATTTTGAATTTCCTCAATTATAATCCTCATTATTGATTGTATGCCTTGAATTTAAAATTGATCTGCTAGTTGAAATATATTAAAGTGCATTGTAAACCCCACCTTTTAGAATAATATTTATCATATAATATAATGGTCTATTTTTAAATACAACAGAGTTAATTTCCTGGTGACCTGAAATCATTAGCCTAGCACATCATACCAGTATATGTTTTGTATGCTCTATATGCATATCAAATCAGAATGCCGATATATATATATATATATATATACAGTATATATAAATTAAAATATAGCAACAAGCTACAGCTATAATCTGAGTGAGCAGGAAATGGATAGGGAGTTGCGTGTACTATCACAATCACAAAAACATTATGTCTCCAGCATGTGAAATGTAATGTAATAATTTGAAGGTAGAATCTTCTACTATTCAGATACCTTGAATATTTTGATGCCATACCATCATTCCAATGTTCCTTTATATAATATTAATAATTCAGTTGAGTTGAACAGCAGCTTGCTTTTGACTAATTACAGGTGAAGACTCCACTCCTGTTCATTCCAAGATCGAAGACGAAATGTTTCTTCTCTCAGAATAGAGCCTGTCTCTTATACACATCTAGATGTGTATAAGAGACAGGAGCTCGTCGGGCAGTCGGACTAAAAAAAAAAATAGGCCTATTGAAATGAAATGATTGTTTATTTGAGTTGAGTTGAGTTTGAGGGTATAGTAGAATTGTATTTTATCAACTTCAAAAGTATTTTTCAAGTCTGAGACTGAGGGTGTGTTGGGGCGAGAATGGGAAAAATTTATATAGGGTTCTACTTACCGGTAAAACCTAAGGTATTATGCAAATACAGTAATGAGTTTCTACCAAGTTTCCCTGGACCATGGTGTCACCCCACCCCAATTAAGAAACAGACATTGACTTTGGTCCACTGCATAATGTTGTTGTCTCAAAACCAAGTAATGAAATTTACTGAAGAACTACAACAATAATAAAGTATACATTGCAAACTCCCAATAAATCGCAGATGTACATTTTGGGCATATAAACCATAAACCAACTTTATTCATATGACAATATTCATTTGACAATTGTAGTTTAAAAACAGAAAAATACTACCACTGTTAAACAAATAAGCTGTGGTGCCACAATAATATGCATGTGGAGGACTATGTATTGACAATCTGGATTCTATGCTAGCCCTCAGTTGAAATAATTTATTCTATCGAACTTTTAAGTTTTGTTTTTGGAAATAAACTGTAATAGCAGGGACCATGAAAATTTAAACAGACTTTACTTCTGCCTTGTGGCGCATATTGAAACAATCAAAGGGGATTAAGTGATAAAAAATGCTGCCTGCTGCTAATGCATACTGCTTTTGTTCCTCCAAAACATTGCACTTTGCAGCGTTGCATTATCAGCGGACATCAGCAGGCGGTCAACGTTTAACACCCATTCGGGATAGAACTGGAAATGGCCATTTCCAGATTTATTATAGACGCCACAAAATCCTCGGCCGAGTGCCATTACGGGCCATCCAGAGGTCCCTAATTTTTTTAAATCTCATTAGGGAGGGGGAACCTGGAAAACATTTTTCCCCATCTATATTTTGAAATTCCAAAATTATATTTTTATTATAGTTACTTTCATTGCTATTTGTATGTTGTTACTGTAGAATATTTCTACTTCTATTATTACATACTATGTTCATTATTGTAGTTGTTTTCATGTGTAATACTGTACAAGCAGATATTAAAACATGAATCATTAATATTGCCACTCAATATATTTTCTAAAAAGCTGCATGATTTTACTAAAATGATTTACCCACCTTGATACTATGTTTTGCAATCCCTTGTTTTCAATGTCACTCAAAGTAATAGGTTCACATTTTCACAGAATAACTTTGGAATTTATATGCCATGTTGTATGTGATTGGTAATTGATTTATGACATTTTCATTCTCTAAAGGAAATAATAATGGCACTTACTAAAACATGAAAATGTGCTGATTGGTAGTTTATGTTATAGGTTCCTTTTTGCATTCTGTTCATTATAAGCTCTGTCAATTTTTATGTCATAAGTATCATTGCTTTGATGATATCATGCCATACCCATATTAGGCTTGCCATCCCAAAACCAGCATTCTGTCTCTAAATGTTAAAGAGAGTAATTAGCATATTTGAATGTAACAGTATTGTATACTTCAGTACACAGAAGCCGTAATACTTTTATTCACTTTGGCAATAGTAAGTCGATTCCAGTAAATGACCCATCATTTTTAAAGTTCATAATGTGGAGAGTATGAATATTAAAAAGTCAATTTTCATTTTTTGGTCACTGATAGTGTTTTTGGGAAGAAGCCTCATATATGATGATACATACCCACTGATGATAATACAGTATAATGAGAGCGTTCCTTATGGGTATATTTCAGTTGACAATATGGGTAAAACACAGGTATTTGTCACATAAAAATTAATAGTGTGAATAGATTTTTAGGCTAAATTGACTAAATGTTCCTTGCCCCCCCCCTCCCATATCTATTTGGGGGGGGGGAAGGGGCTGTTTTAAAGTGTTGATAAGACAAGTTCAGCTTTATGTACAAGTGGTTCACACTGAAAATCAACAGTGATGATTGGTGTCGGTGTAGCATGCAAAATTGCTATATTCCAAGCTTCATGACTCGCTGTGTGAGGCAAAACAAGGGAACCTTGTCTTCTCCATGTAACATAAAGCTAAAGCTTAACCGCCATTGCGACTTGACTTAACAGTTAAACTGACATCAGTTGGCTGCTGGCAACTGTGAGATGTGCAACATGAGCGCTTAGCTTAATGGACAAGAAACCTTTATTTTTTTATTTTTTTTTGGCCTTATGAAATACAGTATGATGTGTCTCAGGCTGTATTAGGTCTGGTTTCACTTACATATCTATCCTTCAATTAAAACAGTCAATGAAATGCTGTACATAGCTTCAGTAGTTACATTATTAAGTAGGTCAGTTATTTTCATAAGATTAGTTCATAATTCTTATATGAGTAGTGTTATATAAATATTTACTTCTTTAAAAATCTAATTCAGGTATAAACATAATGTTATTAAAGTCTTCAAATTGCCCAATGACAAGCTATCTTCAATTAAAATACAAATGTGAATTTACATGTGTGAAATCCTAGGGGGAGGTATATGATAGTAAAAATGTTAAAGATGGGTGTAAATGTGTGCTCTATTTGTTGAATGTATTATACATTTGTTGTGTTGTTACTATCAAAATTATATGTATGTAATAAATTACTAAGTGTGTGTTCAACTATAAAATTTGTTCCTTTATCGACTCTTGGTATTTCATACTCTCCATTCACAAGCAGCCAGGAATTTGTTTTCTGCATTTGGGGGGGGGGGGATGGGAATATGATTATAATTTATATAGCTCACGTATCAACTTCATAATGAAGGCGCATTTTTGGCTCGTCATGTGATACATAATCAATCAATTCACTGACAAATTTATATTTATTAAAATTCACCTTGTACCAGGCATTTAGATTATACAGTAGCTGTTAGTACAAGGGCAATTTCTATGTTACTGGCAATTATATCTAGGTACTGGGAGCTAAAAAATGTCACATTCCCGCACCCCCATCTAAATTGTTGAAAGTCAAAAAATCACACTCGAATGAAAAAAACAACTCGAATCACCTTATTTTGCGAGCTAGTGACTCTCATAATCAGCGACCCCATCAGCCCCCTTCCCCATTTCAAGAATCCTAGGTAAGCCACTGAGCAATTTTAATGTAACGACTTCAGTAAACATTCTGAAGTTGATATGCCTATAGAAACTTGCAAGAGAATTCAGATCACCAGGACAAAAATAGGTTTCTTTTTTGTCCACGTTTAATAGAGGGCGCCATAATACTTTTGTAATTTTTAGTTGACGAAAAAGTAGGCCTATAAAGATATACTGTACTTTCCTTTTTAAACTGTCCGGTAAATAATTTAAAGACTTCCTACTTGAAAGTTTGTAAATCAGATAAAACTGAATTGGAAGTTCGAAATGGAAGGAATACAAAACAATCCAGTGTTTTCTGGATGTCTTGATAACCGTACTAACCTGCAATGGTTGTATATTATAAACAAGTCCCAGGGAAAGAACAACTTTCAAACAACTAAAATACGTACAGTACTTCACATCAAAAACAAAGTATGAGAAATCGTAGTCCATTAAAAAAAGAAAAGAAATATGCCTATTGTAAAGCGCGGCAAACTACCGCAGTAAGTGTTTTTAACCACTTCATTGTTTTAGTTTCCCCCTATGGATACTTCTAAGCTCCTATATATATATATATATAAAGTTTATCTGCGTCTGTTTTTTCCAACTTCTTGCTGAGTTAGAAGATGGGAAAAAAAACAGCGGACGTAGGCATGAACTTTCTTAAAAATTGCAGAAATTTCAGGCGTTTTCCCTAAATTCATTGCATTTGAATTACCTAACGTGAGTCAAAATGATGCATGGGCCTATGCCATAAGAAGCCGAATTTTAAAGAGCCAAACCAACACGAGATGCAACGAACGAGCATCTACTAAGCTGACACTTGACACGATATCCAGGAGCATCAAAACTTAATCCAATAATCCAGCTATACACATTACACAAAGCAATGTAGACAAATACGGTACATGAAGAGAGTCATTGAAAAGCATGAGGCCACATTATCCAGAATGACCAAAAACGCGAGGATAACTCATGACACAAACGACACAGTCACTAAAGCCGGGCACTCGCTACGCCGTACGGCGGTCGCACGACGAATCCAACTCCGCTCCCTGTGAGCGCTAGACGACGCGACGCCGTCTGCTGATTGTCGGTGGCAGTCTGAACGGATCGTCATTAAATCCGTAGCGTTCTTTATAGAATCGCGTCGACGACGACCGGCTTAACATCTCCGAGTCGTACACGCCTACATCAGGACAATTACTGAACCTACTGAAAAACGGATTATGATTTTCTGTTCGAACAGGAAACTCAGCAAGAAGGTTGAAAAGCAGACGCAGACATAAACTTTCTTGAAAATTGCAGAATTTTAATACATTTTAGTCGCATGAATGAGAAATACATGTCAATACAATCCGAAAAAAATTGTAAG
>NW_022737244.1:136708-140501 GCF_011630105.1 Anneissia japonica
GGGAAATCAGAAAAAGTTGTTTAATTTTGTAAACAAACTAATAAAGGGCATCCCTAAAATTTGTTTTCCCTCTCATGAAAACCTCTCTCAGCTTGCGGAACAATTTTCAAAATTCTTTCATGATAAAATTATGAATATTCGTCTTCGTTTATCACAATTGCATCTTTCTCCATCAAATGTTTCAATTGTAACTGCGCCACTGGAGTCACTGCACACTAACAATGCTTACATTTTTTCTTCATTTGACACTGTTGACCATAATGCCATTGAGAAGTTAATTTTGTCCAGGCCTCGTCATCGGCTACTTGTTCATTAGATCCCATCCCTACCAAACTTCTTAAATCTTGCAGAGCCAGTATTGCTCCAGCCATTGCTTCCTTAATCAATAAATCTCTTGAAACCGGCTCTTTTTCGAATAATCTTAAAAGTGCTGTAGTCACCTCTATTTTGAAGAAACCGTCTCTTGATCCCCAACAATTCCAGCATTTTAGGCCAATTTCTAATCTTCCTTATCTTGCCAAACTTATTGAAAAAGTTGTTTCCTTACAGTTAATTTCATATCTTACTTAATTTGTTTGACCCCTTTCAATCGGCATATAAGACTGGTCATAGTACTGAAACTGCCCTTGCTAAAATACACAATGACATTACTGTAATGCTCTAGATAGGAAACGGGTCGTTGCCCTTATACTCTTGGATCTTTCAGCGGCTTTCGACACTGTTCATGATCACAATATCCTACTTCACAGATTATCCTCACAGTTCTTCATTTCTGGTACGGCTCTAAACTGGTTTGCATCATATCTAATTAACCGAACTCAATCTGTAGAAATAAACAAAATTAGATCTGATCCCCAAATTATTGAATATGGAGTTCCACAAGGCTCAATTCTTGGCCCATTCTTTTCTCCCTTTCCATATCCCCTCTATCCGAAATTATCAAGTCCCATAACCCTTACTATCACATTTATGCTGATGATATCCAAATTTATATTGATTTTGATCCCTCTGACTCTGATTTCATTCAAACACGTCTCGAAACCTGCCTCCATGACATCCACAGTTGGCTGTCCAATAACATGCTTATGCTAAACGAAAATAAAGCTGAATTCATCATCTTCGGCACTAATAAATCTAGCTCAATAATTAACATCAACTCACTCCATATTGGCTCATCTATCATTAAAACTTCCTCTTCCATTTCCAACCTTGGCGTCACATTTGATGACAAGCTTTCCATGCAAAATTACATTGGTAAACTCATAAAATCTGTTAACTTTCATCTACGTAATATAGCACTTATCAGAAAATACTTATCAAAACGAACTACGGCTCTGATTATTCACGCTTTCATTTTCTCCCGACTTGACTATTGCAACTCTCTTTTTATTTAACATTCCTAAAATCCAAATTAACAGGCTTCAACGACTACAAAACTCTGCTGCACGCATAGGCCTATTAACATTTACTAACAGACGCACTCATATAACCCCCATTTTACGTGAACTTCATTGGTTGCAAATTGATGCAAGAATTCAATATAAAATCCTTTTACTGACTTAAGTCACTGACTCTCAATCAACCCGCATACATTAATCAACTTCTTCCCAAATATGTGCCAGGCCGTTCCCTACGTTCATCTGATCTCAATTTAATTTCTGTCCCTCGCACCAACACTAAGACCTTCGGACACAGATCATTTTCATTTGCTGCAGCCACACTCTGGAACGCACTACCACTTCACATTAAAAAATCAGCATCAATTCCTTTATTTAAAAAATCACTCAAAACGCACTTATTCCAACAATAACATGAAGCGGTTTTTTAAATGGCGCTATATAAGTTCTTACTTTATTATTATTATTATTATTATTATTATTATTATTATTATTATTATTATTATTATTATTATTATTATTATTATTATTATTATTTGTTTATGATTATTTATAGGCCCACTAGAATTTGGAAATGTTTTTACCATATAAGGAAGCCATGGGCGGGCCTTATCTATTAATGAGAACTATAAATAGAGCTGATGCATTTTTGCTAAGCGACGCTAAAACGTGGTTACGCTTTGAAACGATAGGTGGCGCTGCGCAAAGCAAATGCGGAAGTAAGATCGAAAAATCGCGATATAACGGACAAATCGCCTATCGGCTGTCCTACTGCATGGTATATTCGTGATGTACGTTGCAACGAAACTACTAAGGTAGGCTTAAGTATTACAAGAAAACGTGTACCTGCAATATTTTGAGATTTTTCAAGTTCTGTTACCCAATAATACGAGTCCCGTTTCCTTGTAGTCGGGCATGACATAATGTAAATGCACTCGCTGGGGTTTTTTCGAAAAGACTTTTTAATGTATTTTAAATATATTTTTATATCATTTGTATGTTTCAGTGTAAAGTGAAATTGACAAAAGCATGATGGACTTATACATTTTAATATAATACACAAATGGTACTTGTGTTATTGTGGCCATTACTTAATATGCTGAACTCCCACCTGTGTAGACTTCGCCAAAAATGCCAAAAGAACCACGTGAACTCAATGGCGTGTGGTCGATAGGTGTAACCTTGCACCCTGTGCGTTACTATTTTCGGTTCTGGTAGAGGTAGAAATGAATCAAACGCGTAGACAACGTAGAATTAACATAAATGGTACATGCTTTATTCTTGCACGGTGTACAAGATGCGCTACACCTACGCCTACGTCTACGTCTACGACTACGGTTTAAACTGAAATGCAATACAAACAAATGATCATAATAATATGAATAATAAAAGAAATAATACTATCAATAATGATAGATAATGCTAATATTAACAACAATAGAATAAAACGATAATAACTATAGTACAGTAGCAATATACTGTAATACTAATAAAGGAACATAGCAAAGATTATCTAAGCAACACAGGCTAAACAATACCATGAATGAGAGCAAATGGCCTTGGCAATCTTCAATTTTAGATGTTTAGTCTAATTACCAAATGCCTTATACTGAGTAGGTAGGCCGATATTAATTAGCTGTACTCTCAAATAATTCCTAAAGTTTACTTACAAATAGTAACTATTCTATGGCATATAAACATTTAACATAACAAATTAACGATAAAAATGTAAGTTCACGTAGTTAGTTGAACTCACTACAGAAAACCTTAATGGTTACTGTCCCATATGTATTTAATATGTTACCATATTCTACTAAATTTAAATCAATTATCATAGTCATTTTTACGTGAACACAGCTCAAAAGTACATTACCGCCTACTGGCATTAGAGCAAGATACCAGTTTGACCTGAGTAATGTAACAATTTAGAACACCCTGCCGTAACAATCGTACGACATAATCCAAACATGTTCACATGACAATGATTATATTAATTGAGAGCACTGTATCCTCAATAAGAGTACTAATTTAATCTTATTTATTATCTATAATCCTAGAACATAATTCAATATAAACTTACATCAGTTTCTTCTCCAGAACCTGTTGCATTGAATCCATGAACTAAACTGATACACTGTTTTGGTGACTATTCCAAAACAAGATAAGAAAGTCTGTTGCTAAGTGAGAATGGCAAACCTTGAATGCATAGTTGGAAGATAGTTAATGATTATGCAAAGGTACACTTACCTGCAGTATAATCGTGATTATACAAGTCCTCTTGAGGTGAGAATCAATTCGCGTTTCCCCAGCTGCTTGGCGGCTCACCAGTTTTCAAAACTAAAAATACCCAACTCCTGCTTTCTGTGACCTTCGACCTCCTTTCAAAGTACTATATA
>NW_022737244.1:141376-151838 GCF_011630105.1 Anneissia japonica
ATGTTCTGCCGCCGTGCAGTTTGAAGAAGAGGTCGAAGGTCACAGAAGGCAGGAGTTGGGTAATTTTAGTTTTGAAAACTGGTGAGCCGCCAAGCAGCTGGGGAAACGCGAATTGATTCGAAACCGAGAGAGGACGCAGTATAACTAAGTTCACTGTCTGTAATCTAGAATTACAAGCACCACAACAAACTTGTGGTCTGCATAGAGTATCTGTGGTCTATGCTTTAACCATGGAGGTATAAAAACACAGGCCTATTCTACAAACAGGGGACGTAAATACATACAGTATAGCAAAATCTGACTTAACAATAGAATGTACTCTAGCAGAGATTTGCTGTATTACAGGGTATTTATGTGATGTATATATCAACAAAACTACTAAGGTAAGTGTCATAATCAAATATTAGTACTGTACTTGAAAGTTTATTTAAAATGCCCGTTGGGCCTCATGGGCGTCGATCGGTGGGCGGGAAGACAGAGCAACACGCCCCCACCTTTTAAAAGTATGGGATCATATTAATTGTTCCCCCCCCCCCAACTTTTAACCAATCTTCTATAGTTAAAACATCACTTTTCAAAGTAAGTGGAAAGAACAACAACAATTACGAATGACTGTCTTGAAATTTGTCTGTCTGTGCTCGGTTCGGTTTAGTGCGATGCGAGGCTATTTCCGGACCAAAAACGCAATTATCTGTACATTTCGTAGCCATCTCAGTAACCACTCCATCGATTTTATGCTTGTCAGAGATAAAATCTATTGTGAGAACAATGTACTGTTCATTGTTAAAATTGGAATTGGAGTCTTTGACACGGATAGGTCTATTTAAGTAGTGATACCACAAGTTTACGAAAGATGTTACGTTGACACAATCTCGTCATGATAATATATAAGTAAATCACCTTTATGTTTTTGAAATAAAAATGCTAACTAATGTTTCTTGTGCTTCCTATCTCCCTAGACCTGTTTGATTGTAAATTAGACGGTATTATTTCCACTCTCAATAGCGTAGTCGCAATATTACTTGCACAAAAGTGAAATTCAAAAAAAAAGTACGTAGTACATGCAAAGAGACTAAATTAATGTTAGTTTGTACAAAATATATAAGCGGGCATGATTATGATTACCAGGATAAATTGAAAACTCTTTATGAAGAGTATTTCAGTGGCAAATTCAAGGGGCCCCCTTTTTTTTTTTATTTAGAAGTGGAGAAAAAGAAAATTATATTCAAATTTAAGTCTGAGAGTGCCATTTCCGGTAAACTAGACGTGCCATAATCATACATGGTGGGACTGAGGTGGTCTATACACTCTATCCGTAGAAGTCCCTCCCTGGCCCCCTTTATTTCGAATTACTGGATCCGCCACAATGTAGAAATAAATGTTAATTGCATTCCTTAAAATCACACTACTAATAAAAGGCTATAGATGCCAGAGCTTGCAGGGGGGAATCGCCCCCTGGGCCCCCGGTCCCTACGCATGTAGTTCCTACGCATGCGTTACAATTTTGCGTCGTAAACACGATTGTGATTGTGATTTCATTTTGTAGATTTTTTCGTTTCCCCCTCTTTCTTTTCCTTGATAGTAATGAAGTCAATTCAATCCAATATGTAGTGTAAGAATCATGAATCCCCCATGAGGGGACCAAATATCTTAAAAAGGAATGTTAATTGATTTTTTTTTAAAGAGAAAAAGGAAAAGGGTAATGGGAAAAGAAGGAAAAAAAGTAAAAAGAATTAAAGAATTTTGGAGGAGAAGCGGGAAGGTCTATTAAAGTTGATGGTGTTTTCCCATCTTCGTATGTTTTGATTATTGTTATTTCTTTGATTGTCATGTAAATGTATTTAAAAAAAATTATGAAATTTAAAAAAAAATTGTAAAAAGAAATATACTCAATCTATGACGAGTATTTCCTCCATGGACAGTATTTCCTCTCTGAGGAGTATTTTCCTCCCATGGGACCAATATTAATTTATAACTCTGATTTTTCCAATTGTTTCTCTAAATTATCTCTAAAAAATAAAAATTGTTATGTCTCGGGAGATTTTAATCTTGACCCCTTTAAATATAATTATAACAACACCATTAATGATTTTCTTAATACTTTTCACACTCATAATATGTTCCCTCTCAATGATAGGCCTACTAAAATAACCCCTTACACTCCGCAACAATTCTTGATTATATGTTTACTATGTTTTTACTCACAAAATTAAGTCTGGCATTTATGTTACTGATAGGCCTATTACAGATCACTACATTATCTTCCAAATAACGGAGGCTCTAGAACATAAATTCCAAGGGGATAATAAGGGACATTATAAACGTTCATTTTATCAAAGATATAGGGAGGATTTTATCAATCAACTTCAACTGGCTGATTGGGACCATATTTGTGATATTGGGCTTATTCGACTAATTAATTTCGTTGATTACGATTTTTCGTTGAGTATTATTTTAATTTCACTGGTTCGTAAAATAGACTTCGTTGACAACGGAAATTAACGCTTCTTTAAGTAAGATTTTACTACTGCGCAGGTAGGCGTGGTTTAACGAAGGACCACCAGTCGAATACGGCCATTGATTCACCCGATCAAGCGTATACTGTACTCAATTTCTTCATGATTTCACTGACACTAGGCCTATAACTTGTAATTTCCTTCTCGTTTTTATAATATTCATCAACCATCACATATTAACAAAATTCCTGAAGTGAATAAAGTCCAGAGGACCTCCTCTGCAACATTACACAGACTCTATTTGTATCACCTACAGATGCAGATAGGTTATCTGGACTTTCAATACACTTAAATCTAGCGGAAGTTATAAATATGATGAACTTAGACCAGACATTATTAACACCTCTATTCTAGTGGCATAACTATTTTATGAGGGGCCCTGGTTCAAGGGTACAGTCAGGGCCCTTGTCGCATGCAAACCAAAGAAACCGACTGAACGTGTCAAAGATATGTACCGCCGATAGATAAAATTACAATGTGTGATGGTAAAAATGCAAGTCTCAAAGGGTCAACATTAATACTAGAAAATAATTGAAAATCATGGATATAAAGAAAACGAGTTATTGTGGTTTCAAAATTAATTGGCCGGAAGGAAGCAAATAGTTAAATGTCACAGGACCATAAAAATATTGCTTTATTTAATTTTTTTTATAAGGGACGAGACCTTATAGATCCGGGCCCCTGAAACTCTGGGGTCATTTCTCTTTATAATTAATTACTACACAATTATAGTGACATAAGCCACCGGACTAAATACTCAGTTTGTTTTTCACACCAAGTTTAGAAGCATACAATTGTATATAGTCAGCAATTTAGATAACAATCGACATACTCGTTTTATATACATTTCAAAGGCTTTACCTTACCATAAATCTCGATATTTTTGCTGGCCAAATTATTCTATTATGGTGTTCGTGGTGTTGCCCTTGATTTGCTTAGGTAGGAGTTACCGGACTAATCCTACTCAATGTTCATTATTACAACAATAATTCATCCATATCTACTGTCCAATGCGGAGTTACGCAGAGATCAATATTGGGCCCTTTACTTTGCGTCTTCTTTATTAATGACATTTTTCACGCGTCCAATGTATTTTCATTTTTCATATATGCTGATGGCACTAATATTATTGTTTCTCATCCTGATTTTGATAATCTTATTTCTCTTGTCAATAATGATCTTTGTAAATTATTCACTTGGTTCAAAGCAAATAAACTTCCTTAAATATTGCAAAAACTAATTATATTATATTCAGAAATAGGCATAGTAATCGTAATTATCCTGACATTAACATAGAAATTGATGTTGTTACGATTTCTAAGTTTTTAGGTGTTATTTTTGATGATTGTCTTTAATGGGGTTATCCACAAATGTACATAATATTATGGCAAAATAAATAATATTTAAGGTTAAAGAACCACTTTCCAATGACGCGTTATTTTCACTATAGAATACCTTAGTTCGTCCTCACTTATTTTTATTTTCATATTATATGGGCTGAAGGCATCAATATGATTGCGAGCACGTATGTTCCCAGTAAAATAAATAATAATAGAGACATTGATAAAATTGACATTATTGTTATTTACTGTTATTTCATAGCTCATGGTTTACCTACTTTGTAATGTTTTTGTTCATTCACGTTGAGAAAGTTCTGAGAACAGGACGAAATATTCGTGTGCAATAAAATACTTATGTTCCTCCAATACGTCAACGGTGTCACTTGATTTTATCAATGTCTCTATAGACAGGGATAAGGCTAGCGCGACATGCGGACGTTGGTACGAGTAGGTTAGTCTACAAACGTCGCCTAAAGTAATTGATTTTACCCGGCAGAACGAAAGAAGGAAACTCCGCTTTTCAGTCGTCTTAGCCACTCGTTTTTTAACAAACAATGACCTTTCAGAGGTCAAATTGCTGTCAAGAATATGAATTGGCTGCTTCGCAGCAATAAAAATGTATCATGATTGATTTACTTTAAACGGTGAATGAACTTTAAGAAAGTTTACTCGCACACAAACTTATCTTCGATTCTCAATGAGTGTAGGTCTAGTGATTTTTTTTTGTCTTCGCTATGACAAAGGCAAATCCCAAATACATTTTTAAGATATTTTAGAACCACAATTTATCAAAAATGTAAACTAAGTGATGAATACTTTCCTTTTTCACAAACTCGATTGCGTTTACGACAACGCAAAATTCTAGCACATTTTGGGCACGGTGGCTCAGGTTGGCTCGGCGGATTTACGAAAGGGTCAAATGAGGCCGCCACCCTGCCCCTAGTCAAGGCTTGGTCCTACGGCCCAAGATTTCCTTAATTTGCAATTCGCCCCCCCCCCCCCACACTGTTAACCCTGTCTCTTATTTGCAATTCGCCCCCCCCCCCCACACTGTTAACCACGGATCAACGTCCTTGGTTACGCCAAACAATACGGGTTAGTTTCTGTGTAGTGTATGTGCATGGTGGCATGGTGGAGTCTAAATAAACTCGGACTGAGCTGGGCAATTTCGATAAGAACGGTCGTCATCATAGAGCACTGCTTTTCAATCATTTTTCTTTCCTAGGCCACATTAGATAGAACATTTATTAACTAATATCTGAGGTCCAGAACAGTGACGTTTCTAGGAGTCAGGTAGATTTTAAGTGCTTGAGTGTGATTTTTTTTGTTTCGAACATTTCTCAATGGGAAAATTATAATAATACCTTAACAGTGCCATGGCAAATCCAGGAATTCGAAAGAGAGTTGGCCGGGGGACAGACTTTCACAGATACAGGGTCGACCCACCTCAGCCCCATCATGGCCGGGGTTCAGGGCCGAGATCTAATTAATATGTGTGATGTATTATAGAAAAATATAAATTAAAAACATTTTAGGAAATAGTACCTCTGGATGGCCAGAAATGACACTTATATAGTAAAATTCATCACAGCATCATCATATATATAGTCATAATGAAGTAATACTACTACTAGTATTAGTATAAATAAAACTTTATAAAAGCTTGCAAAAAGATAAAAACAAAACTGAATCAAACATTATTACTGTATCTTAAAAGACCTTGCCTGGCATTTATGAATTTAAGACAAATTTAATCTGATTTTTTTTGTTAAGTTTGATAAATCCACTCCTGTTTATATATTGTTTATTCTAATGAATATTCCACTGGTTATTATCAGGTTAGCGGGGGACTTTTATTAATAGACGTTTATTGTAGGTTTCTTTCATAGCAGTAAGCACGGGTCACAAATGGTATAGTAGGAGTCAATTAGAAATTGTACAGCATTTTTTAAATCGCCACCAAAGTCCGTTTTTTTATTTATTTATTTTTTTAAAAATTTGTAATCGCATAAAAGTAACACGTCGTCCTCAGTGTTGACCAACACAGAACGTATGTCTGGAAACTGACTTATAACAAACTAAGTTATAGGCCTATTTGTATTTATTTCTAATTTGCGTAAATAATTCACTCTTAGGCCTATGTGATATAAATATAGTATTATAGTAGAACGTGTGCTGATGCATATATTTTAGCAGTTAGAAGTAAGTTGAGTGATCCCAGGAAAGAATTTGTATTGTCCAGCAAAAACAAGCTTTAAAATGCTAACGTTTTTGTAAAGGGAAAGCCGCGGCTCCCCTGGATATGTCCCTGCTTTCAGATCGGGATTTCAATCCCTTGCTGTGCATTTCGCTTGTGTCCTTGGGCAAGGCACTTTATCTCCCAGGAGTATAAATGGGTACTGGTGGGGTTGATTACTCCTGAGCTGATTACCAGCAGCAACACTAAAAGCGTGTGGACCCAATTACCTGGGGAAAAGAACTCGGGTTTAATCTCAAGGAAGAGGCGCATTATAAATGCCCATACCAGTGTCGGTATAAGTGGTTTTTCTTGTACTATTTGTATTTCATAATTTTCAGTGGGTTATTGCAGTATTAGATATTTGATATTAGATGTATTTGAGGCATGCCATCCCAAAACCATGCAGCGTACTGTAAAAAACGGGAAAATTTGGATGCGAAGCACCACCGAAGGCCTTGGCCTGTGGGAGGAGGTGTGGGCATTAAAAATGCAGGGGTGGCGCCAGCGGGGGGGGGGGGCACAGCTCCCCCCCCCCCCGGCGATCCCCCCCCGGCGATTAAATAAGCCTTTGAAACCCCTAAATTGTTAAAATTTTCCGGGGCTTCGCCCCCCAGGACCATTTTCGAAACCTTCAAACCGAAGCTCGGCCACGCCCACATTGCTTTCGTCGGGGAAATCTGACACCTCGTTGGGGGCAACGGCCCCCCTCGTCTGGGATCTCGGCCCTTTCGTCGGGCAAATCCTGGCGCCACCCCTGTAAAAATGCTCATGCCAATGTCGGTATAAATGGTTTTCCTAAGTTAGTTATTATTGCAGTATTAGATATTTGATATTAGATTATTTGTACTGTATATAAATATTTGAGGCATGCCATCCCAAAACCGGCGTACTGTTGCATACATGCCAACATTTTGATAAAGTGGGAGAATTTGGATGCAAAGCACCAGCGAATGACTTGGCCTGTGGGAGGAGGTGTGTCCCCCCCCCCATTAAATGCTATTTAATGTATTATATAAGGGTAAATCTCTGGATTCTTATGTGTATGCCAATAATAAAATTGATATTGTATGTAGCATCACATATTTTCTTGTATGGCTGTCTTTGTGTACAAATTTCTCATTTTCTGGCCTTATCAGTACAATATACAAAATCTAGATTCAAACTTGTCATAAAATACGTTTTCAATGGGCTTAAATTGATACAGATAATTACTGGTCCGGCTACGTCACTATTCTTTATATAACAATCTAGTCGTAAATTATTATTTACCTTCTTTAAAAACGATTTCAGACAAACTGCATCATTCACGGAGAAGTGATGCTCTCGCTGAGCAAAATATTGAAAGATAACGTAAATGTTGGTTTTCGTTATTTAATTGCAAAAAAGACAACTTAATATATAAGTGCCTCTATGCAGTTTTCTTCGTAAACTGGGATATCATGTGAAAAAACGCGAGAAAACAAAATCACCAAAACGGAAATCACCCTGCCAAAACGGAAGTGTATGCTGTTGCCATGCTGTTGCTATGTTAAGTGAGAAATTAGCATAATGTGGCAGAAAAATAATAACTGAGAATAATTATTTTACACATAACTTTGACATTAGTAAGTCGATTCCAGTAAATAACCCATCATTAAAAAGCTTATGCGAGAATGAACTCTGAGATGTCATGCCCCATATATTAGATAATTGTACATATTTGTATGTTCTTTAGTGATCTTATTTAATAAGGTGTTCTTAACTGGAGACCAATATTTTTACAATGGGTATTCAAAATAAATTAAATAATGAATATAATTTTGTTAAATAATGAAAGTACATTTGGCGCCTCATAGTTTATATCTTTGTGATATATTTGTATGTGTCAATCATGTTCCTTCTTTCTGTAAGTGATAGTTCCGCCTAAGAACAGAGCCTTAAGCACATTCTCTGTAACTTTTCTAAACGATTGACAGTATATCCTAATATTTGGCTGTAGGTTTCAAACAACCAACCTTATTCTAAGATTGGTCTTATTATTGACTTGTAAAGCGGTGTAACTTTGTCCTTAGAAAACCTACTGAAACATCTTTTCTTCTAGTTAGCCTTTAAACATTACTTTATAACATTTCGTCACTGGTAGATGACTTAAAACCTGCAGATCAAAAGAAATCATCATTGTTTGACATAATATGTTGTCCCCTGAAAAGTGACAAAAATCATATAAAATAATTTCGAAATTAACTTGCTCATCTTGCACTAACATGCAAATTATTAAGTTGTGTACCCCAACTTTTATACTGGATATGATAAAATATGGTACTAAATACGGTCGCGGCTCAGGTTAGTTGTATTTTGTATGTTTTAAAACAGTGTTTTCAATTCAATTTTTAATAGTGCATTCGTACCATGCATTAAAAAAATCCACGACCTTAAGCTTGGTAGCAGCCACTGTTGCAATGAACACCACGGTTTAAGTCCGTGGTATGAATTTTGAAATACATTAGTGTTAGCTTGCAAATGGGTGACAGAACGGGCGTGAGAATTTATTGATAAATACTGCGTGTAGGGAAAGAACAAAAGTAAAGTTGATTTTCATGGATTTTTTTAATCTAATGAAACAAATTTAGGCCAACGACACGTGAAACCAAGGAGGTATAAATTATTAACTATAAAATAGATACATTCTCTAATCTAGTTAAATCGATCTGAAATTACATCAACTTTATTGTCTTCTCTCGTTTTATCTGCTGTTCCTCATTTCCCTCCTCTTTCTCATATTTGTATATATGGTCTATATTTTCCACATTTTGTTTATCATTCTTCACTTCCTGCTTCTCTTTTATTTCTCCTCTCTTGCTCTTCTTCTCGTGTTCACTCCTCATCTTCCTGTTTTCTTTTGGTCTCTTCAATTAATTTATTTGGCTGCTATTGAATTTGCTTTCTTATTTTCATCTTTTGGTTTCGTATTCTTTACTTATGTATCATCCGGTCTCATTTCATTTCTCTTTAAATTTTAAACCATGTATAATCATAGAGAAAATAGAACAGGTATAATACAGTGAAATGTAATTTGTTTGATTGCAGATGACATGCAAATTTCTACTGCAAGATATATGTACCAAAGAATCAATGGCACTGTAAGTATCAAGTGAAATATTCTGAAGTCGCCTTATGAAATTATTATTAGTTTGATATTGTTTCTTCATTCCTTTAACTTTTATAAATTGTTTCTCTTTATCTGCTGTTTCTCATTCTTTATTAAATTCTATAGATGCATGACCAATGTTGCAAGACAAGAAAAGTACACTGAAACTTAGTAGGAACATCTTGAAGAATTCGAAAGAGTACGGTAATCCTGGTGAAAGAACACAAACAATTATTGTATCTTTAATAACAAGACAACTTGCATCATTCTGAAGTATTGATCATACCATACAGAAGATATTATCGAATTTTAATAAGATGAGGAAGATGAACCAGAACTACTACAATTCATTTTTCTAATATAAGCAGTGTAAAGCATTTTAGCTTTTAGTTAATTTAATTGGTTATGCCTAATAGTTTGCAAGACAATCAGGGAAGATATATTAAAAAATTAGATAAAAAAAAATTAAACAGCCAAAAGGCTGTATATGAATGTATTACAAAAATAACAATGTTATACATGAACAGTTAAAAAAAAATTCACAAAGAAAGTATTACAAAAATAATTCTTTCATTTTTAAGAGAGGGACTGTGAGCTAGCCTAAAACAAGAATTAGCACATGGGCCAATAATAAGGTCCAAGGTTATAATGAGTATCAGGCAATATATATATATATATATATATATATATATATATATATATACAAAATGGAATTAACTGGAACCAAGCAAGTATAAAATATTAACTATATAAAATAGATACACCCTCTAGCCTAGCTATATTGTTTTATCTGCTGTTCCTTATTCTCCTCCTCTTTCCTGTTCCTAATATTTTCCTCCTCTTGCTCATATTTGTATATTTGGTCTCTATTTTCCAAAATTTTGTTTATCTTTTTTCACTTCCTGCTTCATTATTTCCTCACTCTTGCTGTTCTTGTAGTATCCTCGTGTTCACTCCTCATCTCAGCCTGTTTTCTTTTGGTCTTTTCAATTAATTTATTCGGCCACTATTAAATTTGCTTTCTTATTTTCATCTTTTGGTTTTTTGCAAAATAATTAAACAGCTTTAAAGAACCAAACAGTAACGTGCGTGTCGACAATAGAATTGCTTTTCGAAAATATATCTTCAAAAGTAATTTTCTAGAGCATATGGTACGGACTATCTTTAGTACTAAATGAGGAAAATGAGGAAAATAACCTTGAAGTAATTCAAAAGATAGGAAGCGGTTCATGTCTTGATA
>NW_022737244.1:152977-154516 GCF_011630105.1 Anneissia japonica
TATATATATATATATATATATACATATGTATATTGATATTATTTTGGGTTTTTTATAAACATGTTTGTGTATTTTTATTATCAGCCTGCTCGCCTTTCTAGTGTAGTGTGATGTTTGTTGGTAGACTGCATAATTACATAACGTCACCATATACAAGCCACGCCCCCTCGGCTGACCCCCTTCTTTATTTAGCAACTACCAAAGCTCCGAAGCTCCCCAATTGATAGAGATCCTGCTGCAGACCGGCAGCGAGACGGACGTCAGCCACCCCAATTGCATCTAGCAACTAGCGATGTTTGTCTATGAAATTAATTGCCAGGTTGTTATCCAGCTCTGTTCGTTGCCAGTGTTTTTTGTTTTTTTTGTTTTTTTTTTCATTTTGTTAAAGTGATGCCTTTTCATAATTGTTATTTGTATTTTTATTAGTATTGTTTATATCGTTTTTCTGGTACAGTACAATAATAATAATGACATATTACATTTAGGGACAACAGCTATTACATACTGAAGCGGCATTCACATCGAATTCCCATCTGAAAATGTTTCAGTGTGAACGATGCTTTTAGGACCATCTTTTGGCCAACAACAGTCACAACCCTCAACGATCGATCGACAACAAGCACTGTTGACGGTAATCAAGGGCAAGGCGTCGGTCCGTTGTGAAAAGTGGGGGGAGGGACGAATTCAAAAATAAGGCCCAAGCCATGACTGGGGTCCCCCGGAAGCTATGGCGTCTATAGTCGTATCTAATTAATTATAAGGAATGCAATTAAAATTGATTTCCACACTACATTTTCAAAATACAGTAGCGGATCCAAAAATTGGAAATTTTAGGCGGTGGGGGGGGGGGGGGGGGCCGGCCGGCCAGGGAGGGACTTTTCCAGATGGAGTGTAGACCACCTCAACCCCACCATGGTTGGAGCTCTCAGGTAAGAAAATTTATGATTATGGCACCTCTAGTTGGCCGGAAATGGCACTCTCAGACTTAAATTTAAATACAATTTTCTTTTTTCCCCACTTTCAAATTTTGCAAAATTAGGGAGGGTTGGCCGACTTACGATTAAACAGGATTAAGGAGATAAGAAGCAAATTGCACAAATATAAAGGTAATTTACTTAATTTTTCATTATATCATGATGTCATGGCGAGATTGCGTCAAGTAACACAGGAGTTCGTAAACTTGTGGTATCGAAAGTCGAAATAGACAGACCTATCCGTGTATAACATTAAATTGACTAACATTTTTTTGAACTTCGGAAAAACAGGAATCTATCATATATGCAGATAATATTGAACACTATTCAAAATATACGTCGCTCGTCATAAGACCGTGTTTTCATCTGGTCGTCATAAGGCGAAAAAGATATATATATATATATATATATATATATATATATAAATCAAGATTGCCGTTAACACTGTTAAATTATATATATAAATCATCAAAGAAAGGTAGATACAGTGCTCGAATAAAGGACATAATAATACATCGTGTAGCATAGCTCTCAACGAATGTAGTCCTGTAAATAAATGAATAAA
>NW_022737244.1:154592-166005 GCF_011630105.1 Anneissia japonica
ATACATATATATATATGTATATATATATATATATGTATATTGGGGATGATACAATGGACCATCCCCCTTGTCAAATATTGGGGGGGATATATCCCCCATCCCCCGCCCCCCGGTATCTACGCCTATGGTTTATTTTGTCATTCTGATCGGATTTTCTCTACTGTTCCGTTTTAATTTTGAATAGTTTTGCATTATGTGGCCGTTTGCTGTTTTATGGGTTTTTCCCATTTGCCTTAAATTTATATATTATTAAAGAATCTCTTACTGAGATCTAGCGGGCCGCCATTGATGCACGGTAGAGATTGCATCTTTAGATCTCCGATCTTGTTCACAAATTCACGGACTAGTGCTGTCTCGTAAGAATTTCGTAGGACGCGTTAAGAATGACAAAATGTATCTACTGGAACCGAGCCACATAGCATGTATTCCACTATTTGCATTCACACCTGGGCTGTGTATATATATTGCCTTGACGCAGGGTTCCCGGAACGCCGCCCTCAGCGGCGAGTGCGAAGCACAACTCAGGCTCAAAAGTGGAACGTGAATTTGGATATGGTTTTGTAGTCAGATTTGCGAGAAAAACTTCAGCTACCCGTATTTCTCGACTGAGACGTCAGTAGGAGCTGTAATTTGTATGGCAAGGAGATTGAGCAACCCTTCATTCATATTAAGGGAATTTACGCCCAGAAACTTTGTAGTTATTAATATTTTGGTTATGATAGAAAATATTCATTTTTTGGTGACGTCACTCTCACGTTTGTTAGCATGCATACGTCATAAGGTAGATACGTCACCTTTTCCTAGTAAGGCAAACTTTCCCGGCGTGCTTTTTTCATGGATAAACCGAAAGAGGACGCAGTATAAACAAACACCACTGCTTTGCACATGGATGCCTTGCCCAAGCCAGGGCTACAAGAGCCGCATTGTTAGCATTGTATAATACTTAAATAAGGTACCTCTGCAAATGAATTATTCTTAGTTATTATTTTTTTCTTTTTTTAATTTATTTCTTCCGAAAGTGTACTTTCTATCACATAGGGCCTATAATTCCACTGTCTTAGTTAGGCCTAGTCTTATGCCTCATCGTCCCCCGCTACACAGTACATCAGGAGTCCCTCCCCCATACAGTACAGACGTTTGCTAGGTAACAACCGATTGCACCTTCCTTCCTAGGTGTTCATGTAACATTGACATAATTGTTAGCTAACCAGTTGTGGCACAGTACATCAGGAGCCCCTCCCCCATACAGTACAGACGTTTGCTAGAACAACGCGATTGCACCTTCCTTCCCAGGTGTTCATGTAACATTGACATAATTGTTAGCTAACCAGTTGTGTGTATTTCTTTGTGAAAATGAGTACCGCGGCGTACTCATTTTCACAAAGCATCATTTGCATCCCCCTCTTGGAAAGAGGGATTCGAAATAATTGTCTCCATATCTTCGCTAATTAAATTAATCACCGTAATTTAGCTTACACTTATGATGAATTTAGGGAGCACTTAAAATGTGAAATAATCATTTCACTACCCGACAAACTCCGAAATTGATTCATTCATTAGGCCTACATAATAGTTTCATATTGCTGTACTATATACTCCAACTTCACTGGGCGCATCCATGGTAACAACCAACTGATTGCAGACCATTTCCGGTCACACATTACTCTCCATAACACAGCACCCCCTAGTTCCGTCACCTCTGGGTTTGGCTCTGTAATCATTAGTGGTCGTGGGACTAGTTTGGGCCTTTACTTACCTAAGCTGGTCGAACGTTTCGTTTGGGTCTATACCTTAGCTGCACTGATGAGGTCTGGAAGGCCGAAACGGATCCGTCTGCAGATATGGGATTCCTTCCAGTGGATGCTTAGTTTATTTTGTCATTCTGATCGGATTTTCTCTACTGTTCCGTTTTAATTTTAAATAGTTTTGCATTATGTGACCGTTTGCTGTTTTATGGGTTTTTCCCATTTGCCTTTAATAAATTTATATATTGTTAAAGAATCTCTTGCTGAGATCCAGCGGGCCGCCATTGATGCACGGTAGAGATTGCATCTTTAGATCTCCGATCTTGTTCACAAATTCACGGACTAGTGCTGTCTCGTAAGAATTTCGTAGGACGCGTTAAGAATGACAAAATATTCTCTGTATCTACTGGAACCGAGCCACATAGCTTCAGTGTATTCCACTATTTGCATTCACACCTGGGCTGTGTATATATATTGCCTTGGTTTAACTCTAATCATTAGTGGTCGTGGGACTAGTTTGGGCCTTACCTAAGCTGGTCGAACGTTTCGTTTGGGTCTATACCCTAGCTGCACTGATGAGGCCTGGAAGGCCGAAAAGGCTCCGCCTGCAGATATGGGATTCCTTCCAGTGGATGCTTAGTTTATTTTGTCATTCTGATCGGATTTTTTCTACTGTTCCATTTTAATTTTAAATAGTTTTGCATTATGTGGCCGTTTGCTGTTTTATGGGTTTTTCCCTCTTGCCTTAAATTTATATATTAAAGAATCTCTTACTGAGATCCAGCGGGCCGCCATTGATGCACGGTAGAGATTGCATCTTTAGATCTCCGATCTTGTTCACAAATTCACGGACTAGTGCTGTCTCGTAAGAATTTCGTAGGAGGCGTAAGAATGACAAAATATTCTCTGTATCTACTGGAACCGAGCCACATAGCTTGTATTCCACTATTTGCATTCACACCTGGGCTGTGTATATGTATTGCCTTGGTTTGGCTCTTTAATCATTAGTGGTCGTGGGACTAGTTTGGGCCTTACCTAAGCTGGTCGAACGTTTCGTTTGTGTCTATACCCTAGCTGCACTGATGAGGCCTGGAAGGCCGAAACGGATCCGTCTGCAGATATGGGATTCCTTCCAGTGGATGCTTAGTTTATTTTGTCATTCTGATCGGATTTTCTCTACTGTTCCGTTTTAATTTTAAATAGTTTTGCATTATGTGCCGTTTGCTGTTTTATGGGTTTTCCCATTTGCCGACCAATGAAAAAGGACATATGGGTTTTGTGAATTGCCGAAAAAGAGTTCTTCTGATCAGTTTTATTTTAACATGTGTCACAGGAGATGTGACGGTTGAGCAACAACAAATTAAGGCAAGCGAAGGATCTTCCGCCACCCTCAAATGTTTTGTTTGCTCTGATCATGAACCAAGTTTAAGTTGGTTCTATAACAACAATAAGATAAATACTAAACAAGTAGTAGTCGAAGAAGGTAAAGTTGTACATAAATACATACTTTCAAACACAACAAACCAAAATTCAAAACCTACCAGATCATACAACCTACAAATAAGAAACGTGTTGTCAACGGATGACGGTGTGTACACTTGCCTTGTTATTGTTGCCGGAAACACGATCAAAGGTAATATCACATCTGTCTCTTATACACATCTAGATGTGTATAAGAGACAGGTATATATTATAGGGGTGTGTGTGTAGCTGGCTATAGAATAAAAACACAGAACACAGTAGTAATAATTTCCAGCCAGGTGCTTGAACAGCTACGAACAAAATATATCAGCAACAATGAAATAAGGAAGTTACTTCTTACCGCAGAACCCACTAATATACCAGTTGCCATGGAAACATAGGAAAAAAGTGCTGCGTCTTAGATTGTTCTGAGTATGGTATGTATCTAATTCAAACGAAACCACGATCGTGAATAGCAATGCAATTAGACTATAGATAAAAATCCACTAAAGCTAGCTTAAAATACAGCACTTAACCATATATTATAGCATGTCGCTATATACCCCTAAAATAGTTTCTCCCAACCGGGATTCGAACCCGGGACCATGCTGTATATGCAGAAGCCTTAAAGTCATTGAGGCTTTGTTGGGAATTCAAACCCGATTGAATGCGGTACCGTAATATCTGTTAAGCGCGCTCTAACATTGTAATTTTGTTTATTTAGACCTAATTAAGCACATCAACTACTATAACAATATTGTGTCCTTACAAGTTAAATGATTTACATATTCAAGGCTACCTAAGTAATGTACGAAATTCGTGCAGAATGCAAATCCGATTGTAAGCATTGAAAATCGGTATATAATAATCGATAATCAATCAATCTCTCTACCAATATATATATATATATATATATATACATATATATATATATATATAAATATATGTCACTTTATTGTTGACTCAGTTAGTCTATATGAAATATAGATTTGATTACAGTTAACAAAAGCATCAGTCAATATGCTCAAGTTCATTAAAGATTATAAAAACGTGCGCATCGCCTCAACCTTCTTGTCTGTATCACTTATTTCAACGTTCTTATTTATAAATCTTGATTGTTTACGAAAATAAAGACAAACTATAGGTATAGCTAAACTAAATAAGAAGACAAAGCCACCGCCAATGCACCAAATTACCAAGCCTCTTCTCGTTTTGTTTTTTGTAGGTGTGTTATGACGTGTGATGTCTGTAGGTTCGATCTGTCTGGTGATCGGCATGTCGGTGTGTTCAGTATGCTTAGTAATTGTCAGGTTACCATGTCCTGAACCAACAGCATTTTGAGCCTCACATATCAGTATTAACACATCATTCTCGGAACCAATATCCATCAACGTCACGTTACTACGTGTGCTGTTCAATTCCTTACATTTACTCTGGACACTTTCTATTTCATTCCCACAGACAATCCATCGAAAAAAGGTGACTTCGGGATATGATTCTACATCACATTTGTACTGCACGCTGTCTTTCTTTAATTTGGTGATATTTACTCGAGGTTTCATCAACAGAGGTGTGGAAGAATTGACCGGTCGTAACATCATGGATTGATGTGCCACGCACCAGAATTTCCAACCGTCTAAACCAGTGACGTTCACTAGATAACTGACATCTAATCCATCTACAGCATTGGATTGCTCTTCAGTAGCAAAATGGACATCAATTTCATGTTTGTGGTGAGCAGATTTCATGATTGTGATGTTGACGAGAATATTTTTACCGATGTTAGCTTTTACAGATATAAGTGTTTGAGTCTGGTCTCTGGTCTTTCCTATCTCATGATTGTTTCCGTGTTCAGTTAAGCTAGGCCTACTGGGTGTAGACAACAACAGCTGGCAATTGACAAAAGGTTTTTCATTCAAATACTTTACTGCCAATGTGATATTACCTTTGATCGTGTTTCCGGCAACAATAACAAGGCAAGTGTACACACCGTCATCCGTTGACAACACGTTTCTTATTTGTAGGTTGTATGATCTGGTAGGTTTTGAATTTTGGTTTGTTGTGTTTGAAAGTATGTATTTATGTACAACTTTACCTTCTTCGACTACTACTTGTTTAGTATTTATCTTATTGTTGTTATAGAACCAACTTAAACTTGGTTCATGATCAGAGCAAACAAAACATTTGAGGGTGGCGGAAGATCCTTCGCTTGCCTTAATTTGTTGTTGCTCAACCGTCACATCTCCTGTGACACATGTTAAAATAAAACTGATCAGAAGAACTCTTTTTCGGCAATTCACAAAACCCATATGTCCTTTTTCATTGGTCATATTCTTCATTTTAAAATACTAACATCCACCTATTTCACCCAAACAGGCCTATATTACCTATAACACAAAGAAGAGAGAGACATAAGTAGGCCTATTAGAAAAAACATAAACATAAGACATACTATAGTATTGACAGTTTTATATGTTTAAAATATATTATTTGGCGATACTGCACAGATTAACTCCTTCGGGTTAAGACTTATGACAATTTTTCATTGCAATGTTATTCCCCAATGGGTGGGGGAAGAGATAGGGCAGCTGTCCGCCCCTTACTGACATCACTCCTGTTAAAACTCGTATCAATTAGCGTAGCGTATACAAAACATCCTACAGACGTGTGACTGTATTCGCTTCCAATAGGAGTTGAACATAAATGCTTATTAGTATGTGTGTCTTACCCTATACGATTATACCATTTTAAAAAATCACAATTACATAGGCCTACTCGTCCTTTGAAGTTGAAGAAATACATACGAATATAATTTACTGCAACTATTTCCGTTACAATATGATTGAAGTTGAACATCAAAAATGAAACCTTTTGTAAAAAATTATTTGTGGAGAAATTGGAAATTCCAAAATAAAACCTTTTGTAAAAAGCATTTCTTGAGGATTTGGAATTTCCAATTTACAGACTGTTCCATTTTTGGCAGGGATGGCGTCCAGTGGCGTATCTAGGGGAGGGCGTAAATTTAAAAAAATTACTAAATTACTCGCGGCTCTCTTGGCAGCACATAAAGTACAACAATACATAAAACATTCGAGTATAAAAATAGATAACTATATATAAAACCATCTCTTTTAAAAATTCATTTTAAATCTTTTGATTTTTCGAAATATATGACTTTTTTTTAGAAAGTCTTTATATTCTGTCCTGTTTTGGCTTTGGTTTTTCTGTGTACATATTTCAGGGCAGCCCTACACAAGCTCCGCTTTCTGGGTTTCGCCCCTCAAACTTGGCTGGTTATTTATTATTTTATATATGCTTCATTATTACTTTTGAGAAATAAAAGTGCTTTTTTTTAACTAAAGTGTGCCCTTAAAGGCCATTTATTCTTTTTTTTTATTCGATTTGAGCCAATGATGTCGATGATATCTGTATTTGACAAGAAATGCAACTTGATGGAGTGAAAATTTGATGCCACTCATTCAATATCGACTGGAAAATATATTTGGTCCCCTACAATGGCTGTTGTCAATATATATAATAAGCTAACCATTTGTAAGATCAATATACATATACTGTATTATTTTGGCGATACTACAGTCACCAACTTTAATCAGTATTGCGCCCTCATCCGCCATCATGATTTCATCAAATGATGAGAGAACATTAACAAGGAGGAGGGCACTTCATGTTCGTTGCGAACGTGCGGAAGCCTGGTGAAGTGCCCGCTGCGCTGGTGAAATCACGGCAGCACGACGACGATGGATCAAAGGCTCTACGCACTGCCAATACTATTGGCAGGGATACTTCAAATAGACTGCCTCGACTTTCAGGTAGGATACCGTAATTGACATGTTCATGTTTGAATACAGTAGGCCTACTTGCTGGAATTTTATGGCTTTTCGGAGTAATGTTCTTCGAAATATGAATAATTTTTTTTTTTTTTTGCCGTGATATCATCAATAAGAACATAGGCACATCACTGATACAGTTCTACAATTGCAGTTGCTGAGAATGGCCTTGTTTTTAAGTTCAGACTCCGTTATTGATCTTGCGGAAGAAAATTGATTTTGTTATTGTCTATCATACAACATGGATATTTTATTGCAAAGCTATTTATATTCAATTTGTGCGCGTACTAGTTATACTGCCTTTCGGCTTTACTTTTCCTGATTGTATTAATGTCGTCGAACTTGCCCTCCTTTATCCTCTCAGTTGTTGTTACCGTAAAATGTTTAGCTATTATCTCTTTGGTTATAATTTTCACTCAAATTATGCCATGTCAATATCGTTAACTGCCTTATGTAATTTGTAAGCTCATTCACACTTCTAGACATCCTCTCCGTTTTCGTTTCGTCTAATCTTTTTAAGTTGTTTTTCTTCTCTCGTCTAATATATAGGGAAATCCTTCGCTTTAGAAATACTTCTGAAATATCATCAGTACTGATAATAGGCCTATTATATCTTATTTTTAGAATACTAAATATGAAAGTAGAGAGTGGATTTGTTCAAAGTGTTTCAGTACTGTTCGGGAGGCCTAATACGTTACCTATCACTATGCAGAGCCATAGTTTGTGTTATTATAAGTACAGTACATCTATGTGCTATAGAGTCTCGAGTGCCCTGAATGTGGCCTAACATAATAATTATCTAGCTGTCGACTTACTCTTGATTTCGTTGCAAAAAGCTCCAATGATAACGCATTTAGAGAGCTTTCGTGCAAATGCGACTCATTATCAGAGACAAAACACATTGTAATTGAGCCACTTAGTGACTAGGTGTAATAAATTTAGAGCTAGCCGATGAATCGTTAGCCATGGCAGCTGTTATGTGTTGAAGCGAAGATATATCTTCACAATTTATTCACAACGCCTAGAATATGCAGTATAATTTATCTCAATCCTATTCGTTTCATCTCACAACAACTTATAATTTGCTCTGAGAAATATATCTGGGACGGAGAGCGCACTAACTACGTGACGCGGTTTGCGTCAACATGTTAGAAATTAATTGCGTTTCCTGGAGCGTTGAAAAACTAATCATTCACACCGTCTATCATAGTTTACCTAATTCAATAAAAGTTTCTTCAATGTTGTTTATCATGCGACGGTTATTAAACTATTCTCATATTATATATTTTTTTTCAAGGATTTTATTTATTCAACAACAAATGAATTTTCATTGTAGCCAATGGCTGAGTAAAATTTCACAAAGTTATATTGCACTTTCAAAGCGAGAAAAAAACAACATAATAATATGAATGAATACGGTAGGATATATGGACATAGACGTAGCATCATCAAATCATAGAATTCCAACCTAAAACGTCTAACGGGTTCTAGCTGAACGTGAGCATCTAGTCAGGGTGCATGGTGATAGCGACATAAAGTTCAGTTTAAAAGTCATCTGGAGCTCTTAATCTGGATCGGGTTATGGATGTAGGCCTACTGTATATATCCATATAATATAGTGAAATACTGTAGTCATATTATTGAGTACGTGTAACCCTCTGTAATCAGTAGCGGATTTAAAGAGGGTGTAAGGGACGTACGCCCCCTCTATTTTTTTTTATTTTTTTTTTTTATAATGTAGAAGAAAAAATGCTTTTTTTGGTAAAGCGTATTCGAAAATTAGCATGCTAAATAGGCCTAGTGAAAATTAATCAAATACAAGCTCAAATAATAAAGGTGCTAGAGGCTTAGGAGAATTCACCCCTTGCACCCCTTCCAAGGTCTTTTCCCTAAGAATCTCACTCAGCTCGTACAATCAAGCCCCCCTCTTTCGTCCGCCCTTGGTAGCGTTGTTGTAAATTCCAAATGCGTTTAGCATGTAACCAATCTCTAGTGTACAAATTAATTCGACAATTCAAAAAAAGTCTGAAAAAATGATGCGTAATATATAAAAAAAAATTCTCCTGCTGATTATTTCAAGAAGTTTTCCTGTTACCGAATCATTTTCACTTTGATGTGTTAATTGCATAATTGTTGGTGTAGCCTCCGGCGTTTTCTTTTGTAAACGACTACTTGTGTTCCGAGTGCCTTAGATCGAAAAATAAACATTTTTTTGTTTTATTTTGTTTTGTTTAATAGTAGGCCCTGGGCCTAAACCAGGTTCTAACCAGGAATATTTTTCCGGACCCTGACCGAGGTTCGGTTGGTGCACCCTTATCGACAAGCTTCGGGAACCACCGCTAGTTGTGGATACAAATAAATTGAGTTTGGCTCATGGCCTGTAGACCTATGCTATTAATTATTTCCTTGGCCATAATAAGCATATTAATTAACATTTAAGTTTTATATTTGCTTTAAAATTAAATACCGGTTATATGGTACTTTCTGCCATAGGTTTAGTTCATCAACATGTACTATTTTCATAGTACAGCTCATATCATCATTGTATTATCTAAGTCTATCCATCTTATGTACATCTTATCCTGAATTCCTGATAAATAGTCCAATATATTTGCACGCGTGAAATGTATCCATTAAAAGGTGATCCGTATACTTGAAAGTCCTCGTACAATCACTTCCAAAAGAATTCAATCCGTAATGTCAGTTTCATCCTTTTAATGCGCGTTTATCACTCACCACTGGTCATCGTAAACATGACCAAAAATGGACTTAGCTGTGCCGTATCCCAAGTCATTAGATAAGGGTCCATTTCAGGCCATCCACAAATTGATTTATCAGATCATGGACCTATTAATAGGTCCATGATCAGATCATGGAAATTCTATAGTATTATTCTGACACGTGTGAGGTCAAACGGTGTGAGAATCAATAGTTTAATCACAGGCCTAGAGGTGATATGTAACATGTTTCGTTAATGATATGGTAATGTGTCGACCCATATTGCACAAACTCCTATATGCCGAAGGTAGCGCCTTTGTACTCTTGACACACCGATCTTCATATTCCTCAAAAAACCGGTTAGTTAATAAAGTCGATAATTATTAACAATAAAGCCAAAATGCATTAAAAAATATATTCGAAAGCAAGTACACTCGTTCACACATGTTGGAACTATGCTCTATGACACAAACTACTGTACCATGATGGGGATGGTTGTTTTTATTTGGAAAACAGTCAACTCCCCCCCCCCACCCCCTTACAATCTCGAGTTTGTTAGTGGATGAGTTTTTTGGAGATGTGAGTTTGTAGGGTGTGATTGTTACGTATGTAGTCGGAAAATAGTTTGTTAGTGATGGACTTTTTTTGCAAGGGAGAGTTTGCAGAGGCGAATTTGCTTGGGAAGAGTCAGTGTTAGAGCGAGCGTGGGTCGAAAAGAGTTGGTTTAAAGAGACGTTTTTAGGGGATTATTTGTAAGAGGAACCTTCTAAGGGGGCGAGGTGACTGGAGAGAAAAAGGATTTGGAACCCAATAACTTTGGAAATTAAGCATCTTAACCACCAAGGGACAGTATATATGGTTTAGATGAATTAGAAAAACGAAACGAAGGTCAACTTCATTTAACCTCCATGATTTAACGTTGTTTCTACCTGTTTCTTCCAGGCATTTTGGTTGCCATGACTCTCCCTCTCCCTCCCTTCTTCTATTATATGCCATCGTCTGAAACCTTTTAAGTGGCATTTAAACCATCTTAAACAGGGCTGTTCGCAATATTCTCCCTTTTTTTGCACTCATTCACAATTAGCCATATGACTCAACAGTAAGAGGGATTTTTTTTCTCTAAAACAGGCAGCGGCGTATCTAGCAGTCTTTAAATGGGTGAGTGGTGGGGGTGGGGGTGTGTGGCTGATTAGGGCGCGAAGGTGTAGTGAGGGTGCTAGGTCACAAAATAAGGTGATAGGTGATGTTAACTACTTGTACTTTGCGAGCGTGATTTTTTTGCTCCAGACATTTCTATGGGGCCGTGGACAAACCTCCCCCCCCCCACCCCTGCACAATCGCTAGATACGCCACTGCCGACAGAGGGGTCTAAAATTGTTTATCTGGGTTCATAAGCGAAGTCCAGGGTTACGCTCGTGGCACCTACAGAAACTGAGAAAGTTTGGCTATTTTAACTGTTATTAAAACTTTTTAAACGTATTAGGCCTATGCCCAAACACAGACCTAATAATCCAACTGTTCCTCTTTTTTTTTTGTCCGACGGATCGTGAACAACGGAGTGGGGAAGGGGACTTGGACTAACTAACTAGTGGATTAGCTTCTATGCGCTTCCCATCAGTTTTTTTTTTTTTTTTTTTTTTT
>NW_022737244.1:167501-175027 GCF_011630105.1 Anneissia japonica
TATATTGTGCAATATATATGTGCACGCGTGAAATGTATCCATTAAAAGGTGATCCGTATACTTGAAAGTCCTCGTACAATCACTTCCAAAAGAATTCAATCCGTAATGTCAGTTTCATCCTTTTAATGCGCGTTTATCACTCACCACTGGTCATCGTAAACATGACCAAAAATGGACTTAGCTGTGCCGTATCCCAAGTCATTAGATAAGGGTCCATTTCAGGCCATCCACAAATTGATTTATCAGATCATGGAAATTCTATAGTATTATTCTGACACGTGTGAGGTCAACGGTGTGAGAATCAATAGTTTAATCACAGGCCTAGAGGTGATATGTAACATGTTTCGTTAATGATATGGTAATGTGTCGACCCAGATTGCACAAACTCCTATATGCCGAAGGTAGCGCCTTTGTACTCTTGACACACCGATCTTCATATTCCTCAAAAAACCGGTTAGTTAATAAAGTCGATAATTATTAACAATAAAGCCAAAATATATTCGAAAGCAAGTACACTCGTTCACACATGTTGGAACTATGCTCTATGACACAAACTACTGTACCATGATAGGGATGGTTGTTTTTATTTGGAAAACAGTCAACTCCCCCCCCCCACCCCCTTACAATCTCGAGTTTGTTAGTGGATGAGTTTTTTGGAGATGTGAGTTTGTAGGGTGTGATTGTTACGTATGTAGTCGGAAAATAGTTTGTTAGTGAGGGACTTTTTTTGCAAGGGAGAGTTTGCAGAGGCGAATTTGCTTGAGGAGAGTCAGTGTTAGAGCGAGCGTGGGTCGAAAAGAGTTGGTTTAAAGAGACGTTTTTAGGGGATTATTTGTAAGAGGAACCTTCTAAGGGGGCGAGGTGACTGGAGAGAAAGAGGATTTGGAACCCAATAACTTTGGAAATTAAGAATCTTAACCACCAAGGGACAGTATACATGGTTTAGATCAATGAGAAAAACGAAACGAAGGTCAACTTTATTTAACCTCCATGATTTAACGTTGTTTCTACCTGTTTCTTCCAAGCATTTTGGTTGCCATGAATCTCCCTCCCCCTCCCTTCTTCTATTAGGCCTATATGCCATCGTCTGAAACCTTTAAAGTGGCATTTAAACAATCTTAAACAGGGCCGTTCGAAATATTCTCCCTTTTTTGCACTCATTCACAATAGCCATATGACTCAACAGTAAGAGGAATGATTTTTCTCTAAAACAGGCAGTGGCGTATCTAGCAGTCTTTAAATGGGTGAGTGGTGGGGTGGGGGTGTGTGGCTGATTAGGGCGCGAAGGTGTAGTGAGGGTGCTAGGTCACAAAATAAGGTGATAGGTGATGTTTAACTACTAGTACTTGGCGAGCGTGATTTTTTTGCTCCAGACATTTCTATGGGGCCGTGGACAAACCTCCCCCCCCCCACCCCTGCACAATCGCTAGATACGCCACTGCCGACAGAGGGGTCTAAAATTGTTTATCTGGGTTCATGAGCGAAGTCCAGGGTTACGCTCGTGGCACCTACAGAAACTGAGAAAGTTGGGCTATTTTAACTGTTATTAAAACTTTTTAAACGTATTATGCCCAAACATAGGCCTAATAATCCAACTGTTCCTCTTTTTTTTTTGTCCGACAGGTCGTGAACAACGGAGTGGGGAAGGGGACTTGGACTGACTAACAAACTAACTAGTGGATTAGCTTCTATGCGCTTCCCATGAGTTTTTTTTTTTTTTTTTTTTTTTTTTTTTTTTTTGTAAAATAGTAATATATGTTTCTTGCCACACTGCGCAAACTTGTCTATCACTCTCTACAGGTATAAACCTTATTTATGCAGTCACAAACCCTATTACATCTTTCGATTTTCACCTGAAGTGGGAAGCAGTAGGAGGAGATAATCAAACAAACAGTTGTTATTCTTGATCAAAACCATATTAAACTGTATGATGTTTTTTTTTTAGAAAATGTTAATAAAGTCACCCAACCATTAGTAGGCCTGTGTTATAATTCCCAGTCGCAGCCTATTGTATGAAATTCAATGAACCCCTTATTAAACTCTCAATCGATATTCATATCTCATAATCCGCCGTCTACAAAATGATCCCCATTCTTCAAATTTACTGTTGTATGAAAAATGACGCCGAAAATATCGAATTTCTCAAACCTCGGTGATAATACTTCGGTAGCTAGCATCGTTACTGTAACTAGACATGGGTATTAGTGAAGGTGAGGGGTAGCCAACATTTGCAAAGGCAACATACGTAAGAAGCAAGGATTTATACGCAATTCAGGAGGATTTTTTTTTTAAATTAAGCTAGTATTCCTAGTAACAATATTACGTTATATAAGAACGTTATAATAACGTTACAGTTTGGTGACAAAAACTTTATTTTGTCAACCACATGTACGTACTTATAACCTAATTTCACTACTTCACAACGTTTGAATGGCTCTTACAACGTTGTGTGAAAAAAAAACGTTTTGTTTGCTGGGATCGTATGTCTAAAACTTAATTAATAAATATATACTGTGAACAATGTTTTTGTTTTTACTGTAGCTTGTTTTGAATGCAACACTACTCAGAAACGAGCGTGTCATCAGGCGGTATACGCTACCTCCTTGTTGTCTTTTAACTCCTAACAATAATAATTATAAAACTGTGAAACTGTCCCAACGTAAGCCAACATTATTATGGCTACAGTGAGTATAACTGAGCATCATCTATTAAAACATTAATTCCGTTTACGTTTCATATGGCTAAAAAACAAATAATAAAAATTCAAACGTTAATTGCATCGATGTTGATAACAATTTGTACCCTTAATTATGGTAGGCCTATCAATGCATCCATGATCATGAAAAAAGCTATTGACATAGGCCTATCTAAATGAGGTTTAACAGGCATTCACTGTTCGTTGTGCGACCTTCGGCCCAATTTTTCTCCCTCTGCAGCGTTAGACCGGTGGCAGTCTGAGCAAAGAATCGTCATTAAATCCTCCATAAAATCGCGTCGGCCGTGCGAGTGAGTGCCCGGGTTCACTTATGGATGGTAGCCTATAATTATTGTACAGATACAAGATTACACCATTAAGGAGGAAAATTAAGTACTGTTATGCCGATGCTCTCAATAATTCTCATTAACAAACCAATAGATTCTATGTCGTTACTTAAGTGTAAACAATACAAGTCAGCTAATCGCATTGAAACCTAAATGCTATAAGATACGTTACATTGCCTTAGACTTCTAATGATATCTTCAACAAAGCTGGAGATCTATCACTACCAGTTGTATTTAAATCTTTCGAACTCAATTTATATTGGCAAGAATCCTTAAATTCATGACGATCAGTAATTACCTCTACTTAAATTTACGTGTGCTTTACTATTCCTTCGATGAAACACTACCGTATTCCGATGAAAATCCAGCCAAATATCAAATCACAGACATATGTGTGTGTGGGTGGCAGTGGCAGTGGCGGTGCCAGCGTCTGAAATCTGGGGGAGGAGGCAAGTGAGGGGAAAGGCAAAATTTTGGGGAGAAAGGTCCCCGACAAAAGAAAAGTGGGCGTTGTCGGGCGTCGATTAAGATGTCTAATAATATGTAGAAATTTCATATAATGTTATTTGACCCTACGAATTGTGTTTTTCTTCTTTTTTTGAAGGGAGGGTGGCAAGATGATTCCCGCCCCCAACCCCCACCCTAGCGCCGCCACTGGTGGGTGGATATACTTACATTGCAACAAGAACGAACCGGCGTCGATAGGCCTACTTTCATCGCAATACAGCAAAATGTTTCGTTAATACGGTGAAGTAGTACCTAAGTAAAGCTTTTTCTAGGTTTATCCTCCATGGCTGAATGTATTCGTATGTACGAAATCACACTCCTCCATGGAAAGAGTGTGAAAATGCGAGCACGAGCATTCCGTGGAGAGGCGATTTTCCCCTTGTGCATGTATGTTTTCAAAATGATATGGATGGCTAATAACGTTGTATGCGATTTCCTCATCTCTTAAAATACGTTATAAATACACAGCATTATTATTATTAAATTATTATTATTAAATTATTATTATTATTATTATTATTATTATTATTATGGTTATTATTATTATTTATTAATATTATTATTATTATTATTATTATTTTATTATTATTATTATTATTATTATTATTATTATTATTATTATATGTACAATAAAATAATTATGCGTCCGTAATTCAGAATTATAGTGACAGTTTGCCCACGAAGTCAAGGATTTTCGATTACGATTTCATTGAGGAATTTAACTTAGCTACCGAACTTAATTAAGTATTGACACGTGCGTGCTAACTATACTAATAGCTCAAAATACATTTGCTATGATAGGGTGATAGGGTTAATTTGTAAATATCATGTATAGCCTTTGAAACAATTATGGTTGATTTAACTCAAACAGTATCGAAAAATTGACGCATCTCCCCCACAATGATTATTCAAAGGCGAAGGGACGGATAATGAACAACCAGTTAAAATCAATTCGATGAAAAAATACAAAGGTTTGTTGTCGCGTACTAGTATAACAATAATGACATTATTGATTATATTTTAGATACATTTTTTTTTTCGTTCATGTTTATGTCAGTGGGGGTATGAAGACTGGTGGTCTATTAAATATTGAATATTATTGTTGTTTTTGCTGTTATTATTGCTATTGTCATTATTATAAATATTAATAATATTATCTTTTAATATTTTCATTGTTTTTGTGGTGTATAGGCCTATGTATTATATTTTATTGATTTAATTGTTTATTATCATTATTATCGTAATCACCATCAACAATATTATATTGTCATTAATATATTCCGTTTTCATTATTATTATTATTAAGCCTATTATTATTATTATTTATTATTAATAATAATAATATTAGGCCTCTTCTTCTTCTTCTTCTTCTTATTATTATTATTATTATTATTATTATTATTATTATTATTATTATAGTTATTATTATTATTATTATTATAGTTATTATTATTATTATTATTTATTATTATTATTATTATTATTATTATTATTAATTTGTTTAACCAGACCATTTCATTTTCTCAAAATATATAAGAAGCATTGATATGGGCCTATCAACCAAATAAAAATATAGGCCTATGTGCAAGCGCATCGAACTAAAACCAATGCGAAAACGATTCGAGAGACTGAGCCTACACTTCAATAGTGCATCAGTATAGCCATCCGATCGCCTGCCTATGGTATTTGATGTATGAGAAAAATTGAAATGATAATCATCAGAATGTGATGAATATACCCCCGAGGGTGACTAATCACGTCTGCTTATCGTACTCATTAATTCATTTTGTGTTTTTATTTTCTAGTCAAGATCGTGTAGCATTAGCGGGCAGGAATCCAACACGAGTGTATTTGTGCAATACAATGTAAGTATTGTTGTCCCAGATATTATATCAGATAAAGTTTACGTTATAATAATCCAAGCTAAATTATCAGGGACGGATCCCGAAAGGGGAGGGGGTGGAGGCGATCGAGATTCAAAACTATCCGATGGGGTCCGGGGGAAATGTTTGGGAAATAACCCCTGAGGTGTTTTGGGTGATCAATAATTTCTTTTTCTTTCTTTCTTTTTTCTTTTTTTTTGAGTTTTAAATCTGCTGCTGACAATCCAAGCTAACAACTTTATGTTATACAATGTTATAAAAACGTTATAGTTGGGAATTCAAAAAGTGTTTTTCTTTTTAAAAACTAAGTACAGATACGTATTAAGGCTATTACGTAATCTCTGACTAAATAATTTTGCAAACGTTGCTGAGCATTTGGTTAATTATTTTCTTGACAATAATCTAGCAACAACGCTCACAACACTCGCTGTTCATCCCGTCTTCGTTTGAGTATTTTGAAAGTAGTCCTACAGTCATGTGCAATTTACATCATGCATCAGTGGTGATGTATTAATGTGTTCACGTCGTTCATCAAAATATAGGCCTATAAATCATGGCTTCAATTGTGCATAGAACAAATTCAATAGAAGGCGGTATATAGGCCTAATGACGGTGAAAATTATTATTAAATGTTAGGCCTATTGCCTGTAAACAAAATAATAAATAAAAGGTAAATTAAAATTACTCATAAAAGATTAAAATAGCTATAGCTTTCAGTAAAACACAGATTGATGCAAAAAGTATAGGAATGGTTATTTATGCGTTTATTACAAAAGACCAACCAGCCAGATTTGGTTATTTTTACGTTATCTGATGTAATTGGCTAAAGTGGATGATGAATATAGCGATGATGTAGCTTGGGGTATCACATTCAGTTGATAGATCGTACTAAAGCATGCTGCTTACAAGGTGGCTCTAGGATATATCCTACTTTCAGAGGGGCTAAGATTGTGTCGGGTAATATCCGACACATGGTGGGGTGGTCTAGAGAAGCCAAGTCGCTCCCCTGGACGACTAAATTTTGTGACATTTAAGCTTAAAATTCAAATGTGTATATATAAATAATTTTGTTGTTATCGTAAATTTTAAGCTTTTTAGTATAGCAGTAGCTATTATTCGAAAATAATAATAAATTATACAATATAATGACGAGTTTTACTTTATTTGGCGTAGGCCTATGTTGTATATTAAGTTATAATAATTAATAATATCCGAATTATTAACTAAACAATAAGTTTTGTAAGTGTAGGCCTACCTATATGTAAGCAACTTCCTTATATGATAGGGTAATTTGTCTCAAAAAAGTAAGAGAAAAGTAGTAGAACTACGAATTATGCATGCTCGTAAAATTATTGGATCTGTTGTAGACCGCATTATTTTACGATCGATAGGCTATAATAGCAAGATGTACATGTACGGTAAGACATCCGTCCTCTGCTGTAACGAGTACACAACTGATCTGATTATCGATGCCAACGCGACCCCGAAAGTCCAATATAAATAATTAAGTAAATCATCACTCAATCCATTTTTATATAGCATGAGAAGTAAATACAAAATAAGTGACATAGGTTGACGTGTTACTGAACATACCGTCAGATATGTCTCTTTATTGAATAGCCTACATCTATGATACCGTATTAAGCCTGTAAGATAGGCCTATTTATTGATTTATATTTATACAAATATATAAGGACCTATATAGAGAAACTGAGAAATGAAAGAAACATCACAAACAGTTGATAAAAAACATTTTGTTGAAAGTTTGTGTTCGAAACGATCATAACGTGTTCCTCCAAATTGTTTGTATAGTAATACATTGCTATGCAAAAAATCTGTTTGTATATACCTTATATAAACCATACATTTAGGCTATATAATTAAATAAAATTCTTCTGATGGTGAATACCTTAAGAAAACCTAAAGTTTCGAGAGCACCTGCTCCCCTTTTCACAGGGTTTCAAATAGGCCTACGTATCCTGTGATTAATGTTTATATGCCATAATGGTAAATGGTTTTATATATTATATTATATAAATAAATAAATATATATATATATATATATGTGTATATAATATATATAATATATTTATT
>NW_022737244.1:175201-185109 GCF_011630105.1 Anneissia japonica
ACCATTGATACATCTGTTTGTGAAAATCTTTATAGGGCTACAAAATTTTGTCAATTAATCTGGAATAATATTTGAAAATAATAAACACCTACGAGTTAAACACTAAGTGTTCAGTTTTAAACATTGCATCCGTTTAAATCTGATACATAGTGTTTATATTTTAAACACACCGTAACAATTGTAAACGCGTCAAGCGTCACAATTTTTTACAGTGTGTTTATGGACACCTGGGGACCGTGAATCATTAAATATCTTCAAAAAAGAGGTCATCAAACTTTATCAAACCTTCAAGACAATAATCAATATTTAAAGCACCACTTGTCCGCCTTTAGGATGTATACAAAAAAAAAGGTAGAAAGAAAAACCAAATTATAATAAGAGAGAATAATTGTAGCGTTACAAAACCTCTATCTATCTGCACAAATCGGAACCCATGCCTACAATTTACGTAATAATACTGTACGCGATTACTTGTGCCTTGTTTTTCATTTGAATGAGACGAGGGAATACAATTACTCGTAAAACGGATGGCATAAAGTGCACACGTGGTAATGGAGCAATATATAACACACAATCTATACTGAAGATAAGTCACAAAGGCGGGATGAGCTGACTAAAATATAAGTCAATACAAACATTAAGATAATACTTTCAATCGATTAACAACCGGTTTTTAGTTTAAGAAATGCGACCTTCTATTGATAAGTGCATCAGCTTGGTCTAAATGATCACCATAAACACAAGTTATTAGCCTAATAAAAACAATTGGAGGAGAGTTGTAGTATGGTTAAGATGCTCGTCTTCCAAACCCCGGATTTTGGGCCCAATTCCTGACGTTTCATCAAATGTCCGCAGATTCTCATTCATCCAAGATCCTCTGCAGACTGTAATTGTCTTAAACCACAAATTGTCTGTACAACAGAAACGGATGAGTTCATAAAAATAAAACAAACAAACAAGCAATAACAAAGTTTAAGCTTACAGTACACAAACAAAAAACACAACACATTTACAATTTCAAGTAATTGCACGTCCAAATCAGTGTTTGCAAATCCTGTGGTTCATCAGATTGGCCTATAGGCCCCTATAGTCCGAATGTAGACTACCGATAATATGGGATACATCAGAGTCCGTATATAATGTAGGCCTATCGATAACAAAATATGGGATTCTGATATTTTAGACCCCTACATGATGTCAGTGAAGTAAGGCATAAGATAATAATAGTTGAAGAAAATTTACGAGTTTTAAGGTTTAGGCCTATCGGTTTATATCATTCAGCGACCCGTCGCTAAGGTTACAGTAATATACCCACCACACACACAATTTGGACTGCGAAACTAAATTGGTAGTAAACCTGAGACCTGATTTTCACGAAATCGATATACGCCCTTGGTTTAATCAGTTTGATGGTTTAGGATTTTCATTATCAATTTTGTTAAAATTTCTAACAAATTTTATATATGCTTACAATCGATATGAAAACTAATAACGTTGCTATTAACACTTTTTCATAATGACCCACTACACAACTAGACTGCGTAAAACATTGATTGACCCATTGACCAAAACCCATGGATTCATCTCCCGACGTGAATAATATTTACATAGTAGATGTGACCGGTAATGCAGTACGGTATATATTAAATAATATATTTTTGAATTGAAGGATTCGAGTACCCGATGTAAAATACAGTACGGAAAACCTATATTGAACAATCTCAGAGAAAACTTGCAATCAAAGACGATATTTGATCACGTGATGTCAACGGTTACGTTCTCCTGTACAACGCGTGAAGATGATTTAAAAAGAACATGCTAGAAACACGTTTATTGTCCTTGGACCTTGTATCTTTGAAAACCATTTTACATTGGCGTATGTATTATGCAAGAGAAATAAATAAAGCAATTAATAATAAATTTTGATGAAAATATCTTCGGCGACTCATTCGAAAAGCGAGGTTGATTGGTTCGAGAATTCTAAATTATTAATATAATAATATATAGCTTTCATTCCTTACTCAATCGCATTGCTAACCCCTGATTGAAACACTACAGATAGAAGCATTGATAAAATGTATAAAACAATAATACTCAAAGTAATAGTGATATGTAATGAAGATAATAAAAATAAAAAGATGATAATTATGATAATAATACAATTCCACAGAACTGTGCAAAATTGCGGCCGACAGAAGGCGATGGGGATCACTGTGCGAAGATGCTAGCGCGATGCCGACAAACGGCGGAAAAGCGTCACAGTAGTAGTAGAGTAGTAGTAGTAATACTGATACTTGATATAACCCCAATAATGATTAAGAATGATAATAAATAATAATTATAAATAATAAATTAATAAATAGTAATAATGCGGTCATTTCATTTAATTTATTTATTCGACCAACATCAACAAAGATAATTCAATGAAATATATGCCTTTTATGTTAAAAATTGAAAGCCTGATGAAGATAATACAGAGCTATCAATCGAGCTTCAATCATTTCAATTTGTTTTAATGAATTCTTTCGAGGTTAATATACTACAGACACAAAGTAATACATCAGTCTATTTACAGAAACATCAAAGCTTCAATATATTCATGCTCCATCATATATAAAACGGATAAAATAAACCTCAAAAAATATTGAAGCACCGTGCTTCCAAGAAGAAAAAAAAAACATTCAATAATATACTTCGAGTATAAACGCTCTAAACAATAATTAATCACTTTTTACTTGCGCGGTTGCTGTGGTTACATCATTATTTTAAGTATAAACAAAAAAGACCAGTGTTATGTTAACAGATTGATGTATTTTCCGTTCCTTTACATTCTGATTATCATAAATCATCACTAACTGGCTCATATTTTTTAAGATTATAAATGACAGAATGAATATCTGAATATTGGCTTTGGTAATATGCTGAGTATAGATGACTTGATTGTGACCTTGGTTTAGCCCTACTAGGCTGCATTTAAATACGGGTAGCAGCACAGCTGTGGCTTCCTCTTTGCCCCAAGCTCTACATCATGATATCGACGGTTTGAGTTGGATGGTGACTCGCATCTCCTGTTAATGTGTTCCTTCCGGCCATGTTCTAACTTCTCAGCAATGATATCAGTACAAATTTAATTTCTTGACATTCATCAATTGCCAGGGTTTTTTTCAGTTTATGATATTAACAATAAAAATATAGGCTAATTCATCACAGGTTTTAGCACCCAACTCTAATTGATCAGAGCTGTAAGTAGAAATTTCTATAAACTTAATAAGTAATGTAGTAGTCTAGTTGCTATAACTGGAGTATCCATCCATCCATCCATCCTATGAATGAATGTTGTATCACGTGTACAGGTGTCTATGAACGAAAATCACAGACACCTGACATTACACCGTACATAAGAGGTAATAGGCCTACCACGTGTACAGGTGTTTGGATCACCGACACCTGCACACGTGGCGCTACACCGTACATATATGAGATTTTTGTGGTACACATGTGACCCTGTACGTTTTCATGTACATAGCCATGATGAAACATAAACAGGTGCTAACTTGGGTTGTGCATCTCATAACGTATATAATATATATATATATATATATATATATATATAAAGATGTATGATTGTACCATTCTTCACTATATATAGGCTGTCTCTTATACTTGGAAGCAGAACCAATCTACGTCATTGATTAATATAAGTTAGATTCCTTAATTTATTTCAGCGTAATTTTGACTTGATTTCACTGTCATTGTCCCCAGGTTTCGTTTTGTCGGAATGCATCTGAAGTGGTGTGTACATCTGAATATAGCCATACTTTGAATTACACATTCGTCGATTCATCGAATGAGACCGATTATTCAATACTGCAATGGGAACGTAATCTAGATGAGTTGTGTGAGGGGTAAGTTTATTATAATGTACTGCTCGAATCAAACAAATAAACATGGATCAGACAAATAACCAAAGATCTCAAATCAATGAACAAAAAAAATCAATACTTTGAGAAATAACAATTGCGAGAGGCTGAATTGGAAGAGAATCACCGACGGAAATGCTAATGGCTTGACAAGAAGTGCTCGAAAGTGTCTTCTTTCGCTTATTTTGATGCACTTCATCATCATCATCGTCCTCTGTCATTATCATCATTAAGCCTACTCTATAGTCAACATTATCTTCATCATTGTGGGGTCGTCATCATCATGATATTTGTAGTTAGTTATCCTCCTCACTATTATTTCTATCATTAACTTTAGCTATGATTCATCTAACTGTACAGTAATAGTTTTCAACAGTGCATTATTCGCCATGTTTCTGAATTTTCCTCATACGATACAGGGCCTCATGCATTAGTACGCAAATTATATAGGCCTAAGCATTTACTGTATTGTCTTTTATTCTAAAAATAGTGAAAATTAGTAACATTTAAAAAAAATCGTCGGTGGATTCCAGCAATAAATTGTTGGAAATTTGAAAAAAAAAATGAAGGAATAAAAGAAGGCCAGAAGGCCGACCATATTCAAATGGAAGTCCCCGGTACCATTTCCGGCCAATCTATGCAAGTGACATAGCCATAAAGCCATAGCCATCTGTAGAGGTTTTTCCCTGGGCCCGCACTATTTCGAATCCGTGGATCCGCTACTCACTTCCATTTCGACCTATAATTTAACAAATGTTTATTCTTTTCCTTTATGTATATCTCTTTTGTTCAATTTTCAGGGAAGATACAAATATGGAAATAACAAACTGCCAATCCCTGTGGGGTATAATAGGATTCAACGCAACTTCAGACGCAATAAATATCACCGCACTGGATACATGTAATTTTAGGGTATTAGTTATCAATGTATACCCATCGCCTCTACTTGATTCGGACGATCCCCCGAGACCACCTAAAACGTCCAGACCGAAGAATAACAAGAGGAACCAAAATAGTAGTAATAATGATAATAGTCGACATTTTCTATTCTACTTTCAGTTTATAGTTATTCCTATTGCAATAGTATTACTCATTTTCATCGTTTACTATCTCTACAAAATAGAATATGCAAACAAAAATGTTAAATTTTATTGTGTAAGTGAGCAATTCGAGTCCGCATATGAAATAAACCAATTAATATGAATACCTTTTAATTAATAGAAAACGTGTAATGGCAATAGTTAGTATGTTGCTTTCATTTAAATTGATTATTTCTTGTAATTATTATTATTATTATTTTTTTTTTATTATTATTATTATTATTATTATTATTATTATTTAAATTATTATTAGGCTATGTAAGGGGATGAACCAACTCGTTTCTATTCATTTGCCCGCCTCACCTTTTTATCATTATGTTTGCTAATCTTGAGTAGTGAGTCTTAGTATCCCAAATTGCAGCTTAAACAAAGCTGGGAGGATAAATCTTAAAGTTAGGAGGGTTGACGCGAAACAAATAGAACATCTCAAAAAGCTCGAGTCGCGTGCACAAAATACCACTTTCTTTTTATTTATATTTACTTGCTCATTACTGTAAGGTTTTATTATATTGTCAAAATAAGTTTTGAACCTGTACGTGTGTATTTTCGCCATCCGCGGGGCATTGTTCCGAGTCGTTTTGCTACAAGTCAACAATGCAAAGGGAGACAATTTGTAACGATTAATTAAGAGACAATTTTATTATATTTATCATAGAAGAAAAAATAATAATACAATTTGTCTTCCTTCATTCGTTATAAAAAGTATTAATGTGGTTAATATTATGATTATTATAATCATCATCATGCGTCCCAAAAATAATAATAAATAAAATATAAATAATTAGAATAGAATATAATTACATTTCAAAGTAAATCATGTTTAACTATATTTCATTATTTACAATGTTAAGTTTAAATTTTAAAAATAATTATTATTAGTGAATTTTAATATACTAAGTTGGATTTGTTTGGTAATCGTGAAGTCTTTTAATTAGAGTATTATATTTTGTTAACTAGAATATAGAGTTTAGTTGTTTCTAACTTTTAAGAATGAGTCTTTTTGACTGTTGTTGTCATCCGAATTTTATATGTTTAAAACCAATTAATAACTCAGAAACCTATATATGATCATACACTATTTGATATTTTCATGATGATATGCATATAGGCCTACATACTTAACGTACAGTCAGAAACGTGTGAACACAACAGTTACGGTGGCTGATCCGGTGGAATTACTACTTTTTATTAGTATTAGTACTTCAATTAGTACAGTAACATTTATCTTCCTTGGTTCATTTCTGTGAGTTCAGGCCTAGCCTACTTTAGTTACAACTGGTTACAACTATGATATATTCGTATGAAAAGCCCGTAATTCAGTACCAGTCCGGATCAACTAGCCTGTACCACCTGTTGGGAATTTATCGATATATTCTTAAATATGTAGTATTAGAACCGATAATAATTATGTTGATACTAACAAAACATATTATTTCTTATGATTTAATTAAGTAGTATAGCAAAAGAGGAGATTCGTACTTTAGGTGCATGAGACAATCTCACTTTTTTGTCAATAGGGAATACAAGTGATCATTCGAGCCGTCAGGAAGTCTGAAGTGAGCTACTTGTTAAGATGTAGAAAAATCGATTATTAGAATTAAAAATCCCTTAAAGATTTATTGTCCCTTGTTAATGTAAAAAAAAATCATAAAAAATAAGTTTGAAATGAACTTGCTCATTTTGCATTAACATACAAATTATTAACTTGTGCATAGAAATTATTTAATTGAAAAAATGTGTACCCTGATTTTTAAACCAACAAATTATAATAAAAATAATAAAACACTTCAAGTGACTGAAGTGTTTCTATCATTTTTCGCTGTAAACTGATGGGTAGACATTTTTTAAAAACACTAATTTCTATTTTCAAGATGCTAAGTTTTGTTACTTCAAAATGGGCAAGTTAATTTAAAAAAATATTTAGCATGGGACAATACATCTTTAAGCCTGGTTCACCATTATTAGGGCATTAACGTAATCTGCACAGAGCGTGCGGGGAACACGCGCCACATTAAAACGCATGCAATACAATGCAATGTATTTTACCATAATCAGCATGTTAGCTGGTTATACAGTGTACTATGTCGGTACTCGCTATAGAGGGACTAGGCCTACGTGTCCGAAAGACAAACTAGGACCAAAGCAATATAAGCACATTTAGGACCAAACGTCAAAAACCAAATAAATGTCGAAGAATGACTTAGGGCAAAATATTGTACTTACCGCACGTGAGGAGTTGTTGTGTTGAGACGCCTCGTCAAAAGCAGCCGTCACACACCCGCTGCCGAAAAACCAATTGCAACTTTTATATTCTGTAAGGCCTAACTTTAGGCTAGAGTGACTTCTCCTTCTAACAACAAAATAACGTCTAATTAGAATGTGTTTAGAAAGTGTAAAAATTGTTTTATATACTGTAATTTTATCTTGTTTGTTGTAACTTTTACGCTCGTATTTGAACTGAACTCAAATCGGTGAAGTGAAGCTAAAGCTAGTTCGAACTTGGGCATAATTATTTACACATACGTTTCGAACTAGAACCTAAAAGTTTGTAATAAGAACCTAAAGTTTGTAATCAACATGAGCGTTAAGACAATAAAAGCACTAAGGATCCCAGTGATTTGAGGGTATTCTTGTTGAATTTTGTATGTACGTAAAAATCGACTATTCCCATCAAATACCTATGCTTATGTATACCGGCCCAGAGGAAAAATCGGGAAAGGTCCACAATTTCAAGACAGTAGAAATGTACTGAATTCTTTGTATATAACGATTGAGAGTGAGTTTTAAATCTTTACATTTTAACCATCAATCTATCGTTTGGGAATTGAAGTTGCCATAGCAGGACTAATGAGAAATGAAAGCTGCGATCCAACTGACTTCTACCCCCAGGCCCCAGTTGGGTGAACTTTGCACATCCCCACACCCCACATTTTGTGATTATTCCGATTTTGATCTAACATCCAGTGTTATTCATCGGCAGACTAGACACGCGTCTGCACAACGCACAATAAACGTAACATCAAAATTGTTGTACAAGACCAATTTTTTTTATAAAATAAATTTGTTTCTGGTCTGAGTTTTAAAAAGAGAATGAGGCTGCTTATTGATTTATTTTTAACAAATGTGTTTTCTCTGTTCAACTTCAATACCACACAAGAAACAGTGACACGATATCTGTAAAGCTAGAAGGGCCCTAATGGCGTTTATTGCACCAAGAGAAAATGTCTAGCGGAATCTAGTGTTGAATACGAGATTTATATTCTATAATACTTAACACTAAATATACATAGTATACTGCCCTCTACGCCAATGCAACTCCATTCCTTCAAAGCTTAATCTTAACATTATACAAATCAGGGAGTTGCTATGACAACTCCCCATACAAACAAATCGCTTTATACATGCAGTCCGTCAGAACCCCTATATCTACGAAATAGATTATGCAAGTCTTAAGTGGATAGGTAACCTTTTACAGTGCTTAGATATATGACTTAAGTACTAAGTAAAAATTCCTTAAGGACAAGCAAGTTGTCCACACCAAAGATGCTGAAGGAGTTGGTAGACAAACACTTTTGTCGTTTCAATTATGGTCGAGAGAAATAATCGATAAAATAATCGTGCCTAATTGCAATGTAGTCGAAGAAATGGAGAGGGGAGACATATAACAAAAGTAATGTTTAGGATAGACCTATACAAATATCAATAAACAACGTAATGTATGATTAAGCTAAAGGTATGACACTAGTGTGGTGACGCTGACATCCGATATGAGACATATGAGGCTATGGATCAGAAGAGAAGGGGTAGATGAAGGTAAGGCACATCAAGACGATGAGTACTGGTAGGCCTGTAGATGACAATTGCTCATGAGATGCCTATCGTTCAAACAATACACAGACGCCGGTCAAGTCATCCTAGATGTCAACCGCATTCCTTATTGTTTTATAATACGAAAAGATAGGATGAATCACCAACTAATGATAAAGATGAAGGAGTTGTAAGTGTCTGTTTCTGAGAGAATGTGATTATGTAATAATAGGCCTATATTCAAATGATATTCATATGGTGGGGAGCAATAGAAACGAATAAAAGCTTAAGCAAGATTGATACATTCCAAACCGCCATAAACGATCAAAAAATGTCCTTGCCATGAAACTTTTTAAACCACATTAGCTTCAAATGAAACCACCTATGCATCTAACACCTGACATTTTCAAGTCAAATATTCGTTTACATATTAATACATAGACCTTTACTCATATCTTTTCTTTATATAAATCTGCGTAGAGGAAATCTCCCATGTGGAAATATAGGGGCGAATTATGCAAGACCGTTGGATTGGGGGAAAACAGATACAAAAAAACAAAATCTGTGAGACAAACAGATTCAGGGCTTGGCAGCCGACCTGGTGAATGGTTCACATGATGCTAGAAAATCTGCTGGAACAAGTAGATAAAATGGCGGATTAAAAGGACTGGTCACGAAATACAAAATTGGACATACCAACACACTGTGCCGATATACTGTGTAATGGTTTTATGGAGAACACTTTTTTAAAGATTCAGCTTACTGTATAACACAAGTTGTTCTATACCTCCATAGCTATATACATTATTTGTCAACACAGTGCAAATTGTCAAAAGTAGCTAACAAACAGTTCTATAGGGCCACAAATTGTATAGTGTGTGTCTATACAAATACACACATCTGTATGCCCACGATTTATATGTAAATTTATATATGTAAATGTATAATTATATTATAAAATGTTACATATATAGCACATATAAACAGAGTATACATATATGCTCCTATGCCATGCATTACCAATGAATTAAGTATGTATAGGAATAATTAGATATTACAAGTATATATATATATATATATA
>NW_022737244.1:185436-250776 GCF_011630105.1 Anneissia japonica
TATGCACTGTAAATATACATATATAATACGTTTCACCTTGGTGCAACTGTGACAACTACTATATTGTCAACTGATATACTGTACATGTATTAGACATTCAGACTAGGTAAATATATATACATGAGCCCTAAAGTAATTTCTTTTGAAATGTCAGTCAATACAAATTGATAAGTATCAATATACCAATCTATATGAATCAATAGTGTCAATATATCAACCAACATGAATCAACAATGTCAAATACCAATCAATATGAATCAATAAGTATCAATGTACCAATCAATACAAATCAATTATCAATATATCAATCAAAATATGCCATTAGTCTTAAATAATGATCAATTAGCATTAAATATCAGTATGATTCAATACCAATCAATATTAATTAATATATCAACCAATGATTAAATACCAATCAACATATACCAATGAATATCAATTAGTATAATTCAATATAATAAGTATCAATATACCAATTAATATTATCAATATATCAACTGATGATTTAATACTAATGAAGTAAGTATCAATATGCCAATCAATGAGATCATATCAAATACATATTGATGTATCAATCAGTAATTCAATACCAATCAATAATCAATATACCAAATGATATCAAGGATTTAAAAACAGTCAAATACATTTCAATCAATGATTCAATACCAATTAAATACATGTCATTATACCAATCAATATTAATCATGATGTCAATTCTAAGGTTAAATTAAAAATTAAGTACCAATATACCAATGAATATGAACCGATACTAATCCAATGGGCATCAATATACCAATGAATAGAAATCAACACCAGCCAGAGTACTAATATACCAATTAACATGAATCAATAAGTATCAATGCTAATCCAAATAATCTTTGAAATGCCATTCAATGTGAATCGATTTATCAATTGATATCAATCAATACCAATCATCAGCAAGTATAAATTTGTAAATAACTGTGAATTAATTTGAGAATGTGAATCAGTATCATAGTGAATAAGAAACAATACCAATATAAATCAACATGCTAATTAGTATGCGCCAACGAGCCAATCAATGAAAACTGATGTTCTGATCAATATGAATTAATATGTTCTAAAATATCAATTATCAAAGTATTATGATTCAAATACTTAAAATTACTTCACTGTGATTTTTTTTAAATCAATGTAAATGAATTAAAGGCAGTTTTAACATGAAACATACTTACAAGCATACAAGCTGCGAGATTTATTGAATCATGGTTTATTATGAGAAAATTGGCACACTATTGCATGAAAGATGTCAAAGGGCTCCCACTCTGGAATATACATAATAAAATAGGAAATAGAGTATATACTAGATTACCTTTTTCAAAATAAAAATAATCTTCTCGATTGAAGTTGAGAGATGACATATTATAACAACATTTAATCATAATTATTCAGACTAGTGCAATGTTCAATGTCAACTACCTTGTATTGTCAGAGTATACTTAGTAGTTAGGTTTTATAATTATGCCAATAGATAATGATATAGCAAATTGATTCATCAAGAATATTTATCGATTTAAGAAACCTTCATAATTTAAACCTGTATATAATCATGTACACTCCGATATATCAGGTCAGAGGTTAGTAAATTGTGTTATGTTACATTGCGACTTAATTATCTAAAACATTATTAACCAGGTGGCAACTTGTGTCCCTAATATGCAAAATGATTACATATTGCACTAAAATAAAAACATCAATTGGTGCAAACATCTAAAAATAGAAACATAGCTATGTAGATCACAGTCCTCCATAAAACACATTAACCAGAAAAACCATAAACAAGCAAAAATAGAAACCCCTTAAAAACCATATACATTTCTACTTCTATTTCTCTTATCAAACACCGATATTAAATATTGCATTTCTACAGTACTCTCAAATAAATAACACAGTAAAGTATTCAAGAAAATATAACATATATAAAATTCTGATATATACTTATCTACGAAATGTATGCTCTTCAATGTGAATTATGGCTATAGTTTGGGTAAAAATCTGACTTACAAAATGAAACCAAACTAGAGTGCAAATCCGAAGCGTTTTACATGACAAAATGTTATGGAAATTTTACCAAGCCTTGAGAGAATACTTTATCATTAAAATGCTGTTTTAAAATAATTTCATAAATTGTTAAGACTTCGCTGGGCACCAGTTATTTCTTTTTACTCCAACCAACCATGTTCAATTAGCTAGTAGTTCACTTTAGATCTCTGCATCGTTATACTAATTAATATAATTATCATTACGGTTTCTTTCGGTCACTTATCCCTTGAAAGGGTGTATTAGAAATTGGGTTTAGTAGATTGATTGATGAATAAATTAGATACAATGTATCTAATTAGTGGAACGAGTTTGTGAATTACTTTTCTTAATCAATTTAAAAATTCAACAGAGCATAACAATTAATACATCTACAATCGTAATGAAGTTCATTATTAATGTCATTATTAATCTATGTATTTAGGGTATCCATCCATAGCTGATCTATGAAACTAATAAAGTTATTTCTCATGACAAATAAAAATCTGTTCAATTGCTACAGGTTCATCACTCTTTGCAATCAAAACCATCAATTCAAGTCTGAGGCAAACTGCTTCAATTCATAAGATACTGCAAATACTGTGACAATGGTAACGAAGTAGACATCAGCTTCAATAGGCTTACTACATCAAACAATATGTTTATGATGATAGATAAAAAACATCGATTCAGAGTGTGGGGAGGGAAAATTGACTTTACAAGACAAATTCATCAGAAATTGAGTTGTGATCATCCTGTTATTGTAAACCCCCAAAAAAGCACTACAAAAAAATATGAAATTAAATCCATTTCTGCTGGAATGTTTGACTAAATATCTAACTACTTGGCTTTACTTTCTACCTGCTTAAATTTCTACAATTATTTGAAAACAAATAACACAAATATTCTGTATACATATTAAAATCACAATCCTAGGTGGTCCATTTGTATTTCTCATAGGTGGTATAACGTACAAGGAGCCTTAGGTTGGTCAAAAAATACATGTTCATTTCTATTAAGTTTCAAGGTTATAAGCATTTGGCTGGAGCGGGTTTTTTTCTTTTAACATTCAGCTTCAATTTTACTACATTTATAAAATAAAACTTTTTTTTCTAAGCATTTTTGTTCATTATTAAATGTATCTAAATTTGGTGGTATAATTCTAAACAAACAATCTAGCATAAAAAAAGTAAACTGACAAAATACTAACAAAATACATAACAGGACATAAACTCTGATCCCATTTTTTTTATGGTGGTGAGGTAAAGTTGTTTTCTCAAAACTGCTGATATCTATTTTTGTTTGTTCTTGTAAATATTATCGGTGAAATTTTGAATTTTATGAGGAGATAAATCAAATGAAACAAATAATTAACCCAGAAGAAGGTACACTAATTTTGATTAAAACGTTTATGAAGAAATTCCAGAAAGACCATTTTGGTGACTTACGGTGCGTAATATTGAATTCAATCTGTATATAAACAACCTTCCAATATCGGTACATAAAAAAAATCAAGCCTATATTGATGATGTGTTTAATGAGTTTATAGCTATAAAAGCGATTACCATTTGCTTTCTACTGACACGGATACATTTACATCATTTTCGATAATATCTTATTCCATTATATTTCATAAAAACCTACTAATAATATCAATAACTATTAATTACCAAAATGCAGATTTACTTACACTATTGGTGTCTATATTATACACAATGCTTATTCCTGAAACAAATGTGGATATTGTGGTTGTGTCTACGGGTGTGTTTGTGGGTGTATACATGTGCGAAGCATAAATTTTATATAGTTTATAATTTTAGGCTAAAGCATGATGCCACACTATAATGTTCTATTTGTGGGCCATGTTTTGGGAATGTCAAAAATGGTAAGTACTTCTTCTTATGCAATACATTATACATGTTTGTTTCAACACAAGTTCCCTTTTACATTTGAAATTTACAAATGTGATAGTTTTATTAAACGTCACATGATTAAAAACGTATTGTCGTCAATGAAATACAATACCTAACATAATTTCCTAATTAACTACTAATATTAGAAATGATAAAAATCATAAACGTTCATTATATTTTTTCAAATTACTTTGAACAAATTTTCTAGCAGTAATTTATAGGCAGGAAAATGTGAGTGATTTAAATGTTCTTTAAATGAAGCCTTTATTAAAACACCTGTGCCATTCAACCAGGTATCAGCATTGTTAATAAAGGTACAATTTAATTTAAATACAGTACAAAAGATCAAGAAGATACGTAAATGGTTAGTTTAATTAATGATAAATTATTAAATAATTTCGCAAATTTTATGGGTCAAAATATATTCATTTATATATTTTAAATTTGTGTATATTGCAAAGGTAAAAAATAAATTAAAATTAATTTTATATAAAAATGATTGGATCAATAATTAATGGCCAGGTACAGAGAATGCTGAAACCCCAATTTACAAAAATGCTTTATTGACAAAATGTATATATTTTTTTTAGATTATAAAAAATTAAATTGCTTTTCAAAAGTCATATATTTAATCTGCATCTAAATGTAATCGCATAAATGCCAACAGTTACGATTTCCATTGATGTGTTGGTAATACGACCTGTAACGGTTATATAAGCACTGGACCGGCCAGAGCAATATTCATTCCTATTTATGTTGTTTAAAGTTAAATAGTCTAGAATTTATTTACATACTCTCTTGGTTATGAATCGGAAACAGCTAAAAATATTCAATACCATCAAACAGATAAACAAGTGCATTTGTATTTATGAATGACCCGCCAAGGTATGGGGTGTGCGTAACGCTTAGGCTGATTTGTGCCGACATATTATGAAAGTTTAAAGGGCAGCATCGTAGCAACTTCTTATAATATAAACAATTATCTCGGACTGAATTATTCAATATGACTGGAATTACAATGCACACATGTGATGCCATAAACTTAAAATATATATGTATATATGTATATATATATATATAGATATAAATGTGTGTATATATTATTTATTTCTGGTAATACTAGCAAGGTATAATAATATCAATAATCAGTAAATAGACAAAAATAAACGATGGTAAATATATATTATACTTTTGTTCTTTAAAAATTATCCTAATAATATAACAATAATAATAAAAATAAAATTAACTGTACCTTTCTTGGGTTTCAAAATGAATAGCTTGTTTCAACAAGGATAAAATATTAGTAAAAAATATTTTCTACAAAAAAAGTTTTTCTTTTTGTCAAGTGATAACCATAACAATGACATCCAAGTAAAATTGTCAACTGAAAGACAAATTTCTGCTGATCAAAATTTATCTAAGCGCCTCCATCAGTTCTAGGAGAATAGCCTTGCCCTCTTCAGACCTCGGCAAGTGCACAGACAAACCTTCTATCTACAACTACAAACGTCGGCAAACTTTCAGTTGTATGGTGAGATGTGATTGGTTCGCTACATTAACACTCTTTCAAACAGTGACACCTCTAGTAACCTGCAACCATCGTTTTTTTCCATGCAATACTCCCCATCAACAGTAACCAAGGTAACAGTTGCCTAGTGCATCCTTGTAGTAACGACAACAAGCTGGTTGGCATGTTACAATATCTGCACATGGTACACGCTAGTCATGTGCCTAGGATTTTTTCTTCTACATGAGATTTCAATTCCTTCCTTCATTTCCTATCTTTTATATCTGTGCGATCTCTTCGCTGTTCACAGCCACAAGCTTTGCCTGGTCTCGTTGTGCTGCAGTGTCGCCGCTGATGGCGGGCTCTGTGTTCCGACGTGCTATTCTATGTTTTCGTTTCTTTAGCATAGTGGCCTGCAAAATGAATAAAAAAAAAAACAGTTTAGCATTAAGCATGCAGTATTTAGAGATTACAGTTGCCAAAAATGTGGCTACAACAAAAAAAAAAATTAAATCAATATTATAGAATTATTCTTAATTTAAATATTTATTCTTATTCCACCCATCAGGCCTCTTCATTTCACATTCCTTGATCTCGTCTTTTATTATGGGCCTAAATACTGGCTTTCACTTCCTAAATCTATTAGGTCCAATGCTGACCTCAATCAATTTAAAACTGAACTTAAACTTAAAATTATTGCAAAGTACCATTCTCCTTAATTGACCTGGATCTACCCATTCATTCCTCTCGGTTGTTACTTGTTTTTATTTCTGTTTCGTTTTTTGTGATTAATTTTGAATAAGCATAGTTTACTGTAGTTTAAGTTTAGCTCTGGGACCACCTTACAGGCTTTGCCTCCTTGGTTTCTGGCACTAGGATTTTGTGAATTCAAGTGAATGAAGTATATATAATATATATATAATATATATATATATATATTTACACTTTTTTTTAGCTGAAAACATATAAATATAAAGACTATCAACATCAACAGTAAATACAATAAATCTGCATGCATTGGCCAAGACATTCTGAAAGCAAGTTTTAAATTATAGAAAAAAACAGGCACATAGTGAGTTACATATTTTGAGGTAAAGCATTACCTGAAGTGCTGACCGGCTGACTACTACTTGGCCTGACAACTGCATCCATGGTTCACCATCCACTTGGACCGGCATATCAGAATTCATCCATATTCGAATCTGAGAGAAAGAAGAAATGCCAATGAACATCTTCTCCTCTTAAGAACAAAAATGGAAGTCTATTTATTCATAGCAAAATTGGTATAGAAAGCAACCTATTTTATGTATTTAGTACAATATTACAATTCAATTCAACAATATTTATACATTCAAGATACGTTAAATAGTGGGAGGGCCTTTTTCACTTTTTGTTAACCTTAAGTTAAATGAAAAATCCGGAACATGTGTTTATATACTCTGTGTTGAGCTGATAAATTTCAAACATAACATTTTCTTTGCTTGCTCTGTAAATTTATTTAAAGATGTATTGTCTAATGAAAAACAGCACAAATAAAATCTAAAAATCATTTTTTTAAATTAACTCATTTGGAAGTAACATAAAAATTATTAACTTGAAAATAGAAATTTATTGTTACAGCGAAAAATGATAGAAACACTTCCAGTCTCTGGAAGTTTTTGTATGATTTTTATCATTATCCATTATGAAAATCAAGGTACACGATTTTTAAAATAAATAATTTCTATGCTTAAGTTAATAAATGTGTATGTTACTGCAAAATGAGTAAGTTAATTTTAAATTTTTTTTTGTCATTTTTAGGGGACAATACATCTTTTAGTAATTTGCATTCACTTAAAGATGTATTGTCCCTTGCTAATGTCAAAAAATCATAAAAAATAAATTTGAAATAAACTTAAATAAGCTCATATTGCAATAGCATACAAATTGTGCATAAAAATTATTGAATTTAAAAAATGTGTAGCCTGATTTTTAAACCAAAAACCTGATAAAGTTTATGTTGCTTCAAAATGGGCAAGTTAATTTCAAAAAATATTTTTATGATTTTTTTTTTGTATTTAGCTTGGGACAATACATCTTTAACACAGGGGTGGCATAAAAATTGTTTAGAGGACCAAAGTGAATTTTCAATTTATCACCGAGGGCTACCCAACTTTAATGTTTCCAGTGACTTTCCAAAAACCCCCAAGGCACTGCTATTTTCACCACATCATTCTTAATTTTAATGTTACTTTTACATATTATGACCGGTGTAGGGCTGTCAAAAACAAGGTGTTTTTTGTAGGCAATGTTGCTTGGTTGGCCGCACACATAGGTTTTTTAATTCATTTTTGCGGGCCGCAAGAAATTCCTGTCTGGCCACACTATGCCCACCTGTGACTTGAAACATAGTATAAAGCTCTGAACACTATCAAGATTTTATGTGATATATAACTGTGATATGCTCATAGTTTGGGTATAATATGACATCATAATGCCCATATACGGGCAAACCACACAAATTTATCACATAAAATTTGATACTGTGGACCTTAGAAAATAATTCCTTGATGTATTATCAAACTGTTCCTATATTATTTCATTAAATTGTCTGGTAATAAAAATCAATTTTTGCAAGTCTGTAAAACTATTTAAATCAGCAAAAATGGAAATGCATCTCATTTTGAAGCTTATTTGACCACATTTTATTTGACAAAAACATGTGACATTCCTAAATATGGTCATGACATCATCATGTCATGACCATATATAGGCACATCATGGCTATATATGGGATTAAAACATTTTTTTTTTGACAAAGAAAATTGATAATCTGGAGAGAGAGCTAAGCCCTGCCCAGACTATCATATTTTATTTGACAAAAACATGTGACATGACTAAATATGATCATGATGACATCACATCATGACCATATATAGGCACATCATGACTATATATGGGCATACAACAGTTTATTGTCAGTTTTTTTTTGGTTTTTTTTGGGAGTATTTTTCTGATTATACTACAGACAATCCTATCTTTAAGGGTTTAAGCATTCCTGATTTGCATGTCAAAACAAGTGTTGTATGCACTGGCTAAAAAATACATTCAACTACTCACATAGAAAGAAAGAACTAGGACATGGCTAAATATGGTCATGGTGACATCAAATCATGACTATATATGGGCATACAACACAATTTTGTCAAACAAAAATGTGACAGTTTGGACACAGCTAGATTCACAGTGGATAAAAATTGCCTTCAAATACTTATAATAACAAATACTATAATATAGCTGAACTGAACAAAATATTTAATAAGGATTACAAATACACCAAACAAATAGTAAAATGATTTAAAATAATACAGAACAAGATAAAAAAAATATTAGTACATAGTAATTAACCTGGAACACTTTTTTATGATATACAAATACTGAAAAAGAAAATTTAGAAAATCGATGTACAGTAAAAACGTAATAACGAATAATCCTGAAACTGACCATAACAACAATAATAATCCTAAATATAACAACAGTGCATAACAACAAGATTAAAATTAAAGGTTAAATGCAATATCAGATTTGCCCAAAGCCCCCATTAACAAAACCCATTTAACATTGAATAACTTTTATATTATCCAAATCTCCTCATTAGGCCAAAAAGAAATATGCAGGATGAATAGGACTGACTGTACCATTTATTTTAGAGGGGTGTGAATTTGCAAGTCAGTTTATCTAGGAAAGTAATCGGGCCCCTTATTAGGCAGAAGTAAGAGTTGTGTTGCCCCAGCCTGAAGAACCAAAAAATTTGGAATATCTAGGCTAAGCGATGGTTGGTCTTGAACCTTAGACTTAGGCCTTGTCATAGGAAGAACTTTTGGCTTTTGAGGGGAAAAAACAATTAGGCTTACTGTTCTTGAACTGCTGTGGGCCTAGATGGGAGTAGATGCTTAGAATACACATGGCTTGTGTAGGCCTAGAACATCAAGATAATAATGGTGTGTGTCTACATTTAACAAATTTTAATAAATGAAGGTACTCTATACTTACGTGAGACGCTTGAGCAAGCCGGATACCATTCCTGAGACTTCCCTGAATTTGTCCTAAATGCATGACCCCCGTCAGACCAATAATCTCCAGCATGCCGTCATCATGGCTGGAACGCTGGAACTCATCCTGGGCGTCTGAGGAACCCCAGGGATCTGCTCCAGAGCCCCAGCTATCAAAGATAAATTATGCGAAATTAGTAAATTTTCATTAATGCAAAAAAATTGTGATATTTCGGTTCAATCATGAACTCATTCTTAAGATAAAATGTAAAACAACCAGAAAGTAAAGACTTTTTAATTATATGAAATTACAATTAAAATTAATAGTAACGAATGTCATTGCCTTATACACTTCATAAAATTCCCTCCGTCACTGGACTAAGCACTTTTATGTAACACATACTCAGCAGTGTCTAGACATATTACCTTAAGGAGGCTGATGGGGGAACAATGGTAAAATAAGGGGGTACTAGCTAGGCAAATGAGTTAGACTTCATTCTTTTAATTGGAAAGCCCAATGACTTCCCACTGCCCCACATGTTTCCACACATTTAAATCCATGGCATATTTAGGCTCACACACTCCCAGTCTCCCCATCTCTCCTCCATATTGAAAATGTTTGAAGCAAACTTAATCACCAAGGGGTTCCCCACACTTCAACTTTGTGCCTCCCATTTCAAGACACCAATATATACCACTGATTCAAAATGTATAATAGTAATTAACATGAAAATAATAATCACTTACCTGCTTATGTTCATAATTAGGATGCCCTCTAGGGTGGGTAACTTCAGAAGTTTGTTGTCAACCTCAATTTTCAACTCTTTGTTCAGTTCTCGGCAGTTGGTCTTCCTGCCTAACTTCTGCATGCCTTGTCTCACATAAACTATTTTATTATAAACCCTGGAGGTTGGCAAAATGTTAAAGAATGAACAATTAACCATGTCAATAACCAATCAATCAATTAATCATTAAAATAACCTACGAATCAATCAATCAGTCAATAAATCAATCATTTAAATAACTAATGATTTATAAGAATTTTGATTATTTAATAAGAAAGTTGTTAGTATTGTTAAAGAATTAATAATTAACCATGTAAGTAACCAATCAATTAATAACTATTAAATCACCAATAAATAAATCATTTATATAACAATTGATTTGTGAGAGTTAAAATCTATCCCACTTCTGTTGAGTACCAACCTCTTCATTTTGAGGAGCATTTAAGAAAGGAGCAGGGGCAGATTTAGAGGGGCTCCCTTTTGGAAAGTAAAAATAAAAGAAGAAAAAAAGAAAGAAAAAGAAATTATTGATTGCCCAAAACGCCTCAGAGGTTATTTCCGGGTGTCTAGAAGACAAAATCCGCCCCCTAACAGTGCAGCCATCCTGATCCAATAGATAGGCACCAAACATAACAAGCAAAATAACCGTTTAGGCAAGAAAAAACCCACTCAAAAACTTACCACTCCATGTCTATAATATAAACTATCGTCAGTCAATCAATTAACCTACCATTAAAGTAATGTAATTTATGAATTTAAAGTCTACCTTCCTATTACTGGATCATCATTACAACTGATTATTTTGAAATATTGACTACAAATGTAGTAACATTATTTTTATGTGATGAGTCATGTGTGTGCAAGTCCTGAATAATTATATTTATTGTAAATAAGTACAAAGTTAAGGCTTTGATGATCTAAATACAGGTTTCCCTCTAATCAAAGATCCCTCCAATTAAAAACCACCCCAAATTAGTAAATTTTATCTTTATTATTCTATTAGACCAAAGCTGTTAAAGCCCATGGATATTCTGGCCCCACATGTGGTCTTAAATTTGAGGGAGACGGTTAAGAACTTTATTTTCAATTTAATATCCTTACGTTTACTTGATATTTGGATCATCAAAAAAGAACCTTAAACTTTAACTTGTTCAAAGTCAAAGTCAACTTTATTCTCAAAGGGAGAAAATTATTACTATATTGTTATCGGATCCAATGAATTTATGTAATAATTTATTGTGAATATTCTTTGTAAATGTACCCACTCTATGACTAACTTGCAAATGTCTGACTGGGCTAAGTGGATAGTTTTTTTTTTCTTCTTCAAATTCTCTTACCTGTTATTAAATTTTTCTGGCTTCTCTTCACGTGCGTTGTGAAAGCCTAAGCAGAGGTCGGCATCGATACCAATTCCAAAGTAGTTGTTCATGACGAAGAGGTTGGGCATGTCATCTCCAGAGCTGCTATTTGAGGAGTTAGATTTATTGTCAATCTCTGTATGCTTGCCTTCAGGTTCAAAGACAACAGTCCAGCTACAAACAACAAGAAAACAACTGTACTTAAGCCCTGTTCAGACTATCAAATTATATATTACAAAAACATGTGACATGCCTAAATATGGTCATGATGACATCACAACATGACCATATATGTGAGGCCTCACCACAAAATGAGTCTCATGGTTAAAATATCAAAAATTGAGTTTATATTATATTACGGTAGATCACATAATAAGCTTTAATTTGGTCTTTGAATGGCTTCACTAGGATATGTAGATCCAGAGATGTGAGCATTTAAATATTATGTGTAAGAGAACCACATTTTGAGAAAATCGGCATCCAAGATAAACCAACCTGTACAAATAATAGGACTAGAATTACAGAATATGCGCAAAGAACACTGTTTTAGTAAGAAAATTCACTTAAAAAGTTTACAATCATTAAATATAAATATCAAGTTTAGTATTCAAAAACATTAAAATCAAAATTGTGTAAAATTTTGACTTATGACCTATTTTGGTGATCATCTCAAAATGATTTCACCAACGATGCGTCTCATTTTGTGGTGAGACCTCACATATAAGCACATCATGACTATATATGGGCATACAACAGTTTTTGAAAAGAAATTTGATGATCTGTACAGAGCTTAATAGTTTATAACAAAACTATGAAAACTTTATTTAAAACAAACTTATTATCATCAACATTACTATTAAGAAAAGTATGTGATGATTATAATGATTACTATCTGGATATATTTTTAATTAAACAAATATCTTTGGTATAATGGATTAAAAGAGGGCAGATATGGTTAGTTTCAAATAGGAGTATTTTGCCAGTAGCTGAAGATTTACAACTTCAGGTCCATAATACTTAGCAAGTAGAAATGATGAAATAAGAGACATGAAAGATTGAATACCGGTCGAGCTTGACTTCTTCAGCCTCAATAACAGTTTGCAGCATTTGGTAAAGATCATCACCTTGTTGGTATCCGCCACCCCACTTCAACACCCTCGACAGATCATTACCTACAAACGCAATCAATTAACTTTATGAAAATTTAAAGCAATACATTCATCACAGAAACAGTTTGATTTTACATCAAATTAGAAAAAGAAAAACATCTCTTATCCCTTTCGGCATCATTTTTTGGGCCATCTTCTCTTTTTTGCATTTAATTAGCAATGAGTAGGCATTGGTGTCTAGGCCTGGCATATGCCTACTGTAAATGTTCCGATAAGTGCATATAAAACTTAAAACTTTTGTAGGCTACTAGTACAGTGTGGTGGTTATTCAGAGTTGGTGCTTATTCACAGGATATATTTATTCGGCGGCAGTGTGCTTCACATAAACCAAAACACCAATCACCAGCAATTAAAGTACAAAACCCATTAATACACAATTCACAGCGTGCCATATTCTTTACATATCTAATAAACGCTGGGCAGTACTTATTCAAGAGTGGTGTTCATAGAGGAAAATAAAATCATGTTTTGACAGCAGTGTATATTCAAGAACATTTGCAGTAGATAATTAACTATGTTTGCTTTGTTAAAAAAATGAAAACTCACCCTATCCACTCGTACGAGAAACACGTTTTTATATTTACTTGGCCTAAAGCAATTAATAAACAAATCAATCTATTTTCATTACATTCTCATCAGTTGTAATTTAATTGTTTTGATTTGATCTCACCTGTACCAAGTGGCAACACTGCAATAGGCGGTGAGCTGCAGACAGACTCTTGGCCTATATCATCCAGACAGGACAGTACCCAGCCTACAGTACCATCTCCACCACAGATCAATGCTTTATACTCTTTCAACTGACTAAAAACATGTAGCCTAGGAAACAAAACAAAAACAAAATTTAATTCTAAACATAAACTTGAAAATTGACATATTTATATATATTTAATAAATTAATAACTGACATATTCTTGCACAACTTTTCAGGAAAATTATCAGGTTAGGAAACCTAAACATAAATCTTGAAAATTGTATATTTATATATATTTAATAAAATAATAATTGACATATTCTTGCACAATCTTTCAGGAACATAAACAGGTTAGCAGACCTACATAGCCAGGTTAGGAGACTTAAACCTGGTTATGAGGAAGAGAAATTGCTTGATAGAGTGTTAATTATCAAGTGGTTGCAAGTCAACTGAAAAAAGACTAATTATGAGAAAACCACTTTCACATGTTGCATGATTTACATTTAAATAAGCAAATGAGAATTAACATATTCTTGAAAAGTATTAGGAAGTTGATGAAGATATAAAAAATGAAGAAGATAATAGTGATTTTTTACCCAGGTAACGGTCCTCCTTGATCCAGGTCAAACACCTGGTGAGGATTAAGCATTTTCCTGAGGGCGTCCTGCACTTCAATTCCTTGGCATCCTCCGCTGCGCGTGTTCACAAAGACAAGTAATGGACAATGATCCTCAGGAAGCATCTCCAACTGATGAATAAAATAGAAGGTCAAAAAAATAATAACTGAAAGAGTAGAGTTCATCAGAAAATGGTTAACACAAATTTAAGACTAGAAAATAGGTAATTAGCAGGGATTGTGTGGCCTGAGAAGGGAGACAATTGCCTTGCCATTGAGTTTTGAGATTTCTCGGACCCGGAGGGAGAGAGTACCTGTAACTTTACTTATTGAATAATTTATTGCAAAAACTTACATGGATTTCTGGTAGAAATAAGACGGTAAGGAGCTTGTCTTCATAGGTGGTATCTTTAAGGATGTAATAAGCCTTCACTGCAGCTTCGTGATCTATAAAGCTCACACAAGCAGAGCCTAGCAAGAAAGAGTATAAGCGCATAATCATTTTATAAATTCATTAAAAATAAGCCTAAGCAGCCAAAGAGTGCATTAAAAAATATTACTATATATCTGTCTCTTATACACATCTTAGGTAATCATAACTATATTATTTTTATTTATATATTTCATTTTCAAATTTCGACTAAATTAATCTTAAAAATAGTTGATATCTTCAATAACTTTTATCACTTACCATACTGTGCATAGACCATATCAATACTTGTAAACATTGATTCTGCAAGAGAGGCGAAAATAAGGTCAGTATAATGAGAACACCCCATCCATATTATTATTATTCTAAATAAAGTTACTTAGAATCATACCATAACAGACACTCTTGGCATCTGATCTGACAAAACTTTTTTTTACAGATTGTCCTAAAACGTATACTGTAGTTTTAAATTAAAGTCCTGTGAAGAATATTAAATATTATTTGACAAAAACGTGTTACATATCCTAAATACAGTAATGACGGCATGACATCACGACCATATATAGGCACGGCATGACATCATGACCATATATAGGCACATTATGACTATATATGGGCATACATGATAGTCTGAACAGAGCTAAAAACAAGAGTGGACCTGTAGCTTGCACTAAGTCCAACACCGTACGTATGGGTCCAAATTCTGTACTAAAATCAGGTTTTACACAACTTTCAATTCAAACATTCTACTAGAAGGTGACGCTTCAAAATTAGTTTATATTCAGGGCCCCTCTTAAATTATATAAATAGAAGTGAAGCAGAGGTGGCAACGGAGGAGGGCAATTTCCCCCCCCCCCCACCTTTGGACAGGCCTGGACCCTGTCGTCCGACCCCACAACAATTTCATTGAACCAAATATAGTAATTCTGCTATCCACATATCATTATTGTGATAGCCAATCTCTAATACTATAGTTTAAAAACATAATATTAGCCATCAACCCTAGCAGGGGATTTTATTCTGGGAACCTGACAGAGGTTCATAGTCTGCCCCTTGGTCCACTCCACTACAGACGAAACAGATTTCCATATTTGGAACTGGCAAGCGTGAGCAAAAAAATTGCAAACTTTGACCTTACCTTCGTCTAGCATTTTCTGTATGATCTGTTTATATTTGAACTCCGACAAATTGATTGGTAGATTTCCCACGTACATGCGGGCTCGCTCCTGGGTGGGCTGTTCATTTTTGCGTAAATAATATCGTGTTTGCTTCATTTGTTTCAAAGAATTCTATAAAAGAAAAGAATGAGATTACTATATTTTATTCATAAAAGTCTTAATTGTTTGATCAATTAATAAAAACCATTTCATTTTATGTACAGTATTTTTAATTTAATTTACATTACATGTTTCTATTATTGTTTCTTCCAAAAATACAGTATATATCGTAGGTTTTATTTTATCAATGATAGGCTTATTTAAAATTAAATAATCTCAATTGTGACTAACTTAATGGAAAATAGTATTTAAGATTGTTTAATGTCAAAGTGAATTATTTTAGTTGTTCATTTTGTTTTACTCTAATGTGGTTTATATAAGAGGGCTGAATGTTATTAGACCTTCAAAATTTCATTTGGTAGGGGATATTTATATCACAACCAATATTTTACAAAGTAACTTAAACTCATTTTGTGTAAAAGATAATAGTACTAGATATTGATGATGGAATATACTGTGTAAATCTAGGCAAATCAATTAAGATATTGTAGTGGCAATTTGCTATTTATTTATTAATTTATTAAAAATTCGACAAAACTGTCCCAGAGGAAACCACGGGCCAAGAGCCCAACATAAAAGTGGGAACCTCTTGACATAAAATATAATACAAAGTACAATATGTTAAAAAAAAGAACGGAACAACAAGGTAAACATTTAAAATACATTAAAAATTACTATAAAAAATAAAGTTTAAAAAATAAAATGAAACAAAATAATAAAGTCCATCAATATGGAGTGCCACAAGGGAGCGTGACCAATTTTTGTGAAACCATATGAAGCTCGCCATCTCAAAACCAACTTAAGTAATTAGCATAAAAATGTGGCCGTATTGTATACTTATATACAGAGAAGCTGTAATACTTTTTTACTCACTTACTTGGCAAAGGTAAATCGATTCCAATAAATGATCCATCATTTTATAGCTTTAAAATGTTCAAAATGTGTATATATTACTCTTTTTTCAATTTTGTTGACGCTAATGCTAGTTTTGGCATGGCAAGCCCCATATTATTAATAAACTCAGCAGCAAAGCCCTCAAGACTGCTCAGGGTTATTTAACAGTGAAGCCTTTGTGGCCAGCCCGGGTGCATCACAAGCTTACACTTGCAGAAGCTACCAGTCACCAAAATTCTCAATATTCACATAAAACAGACCAACTTATAGTATACCAATACAACAAAAGAGCTATACAACAAAAGTTTATCAGTAAAAGAGTGCAAAAAGTTTGGATATACCTTCTTTTTTTTTTTTAGTGATGTGTGATAATTACACTTTACACAAATATTAAATCACATTCAACTCAAACTCAAGATGAATTATCTTACAACTAAAAAAATGTGTAAAAACATTTAACAGCAAACACACAATTTTACACAGGACACATGCTTGGGGGAATGTAGCAAGCATCCCGCCACTCAATACAATTAGCACGTATCTTGTTAAGTATCCATATAAGGACAAAAGACAACATAGATACCTACAAAGCTGGGCAAACATTGCATCATATGACAGTCGTATAAGTGTCAACCGACGAATCCCCCTCCACTCTCTATAAGCACTTCATGACTGGACACCATCTGCTGATTGTTGGTGGCAGTCTGTGCGGATTGTCGATAAAAATGATCCATTGCATTCTCTGCAAATTTGAGTCGGACGACGACTGTCACCTGCAGTGCGTGCCTGCTTTAGTACTCTCATTAGCAAGGATTTGTTCATATGCTCATGGGGCGGATCTTATCCTTTACTGTGGTGTCATACTTATTTTTACTGTTTGTGTATTAATAACCGGAAGGTCCACTAATTAATCTCAGATAAGATAGTATAATACATACTCCAAGCCATTGTGTCGGGATTCAATATTTCGACATTACTTGTCATCATCATCAGGAATGAAAAATTATCCATATTTCCAAGTACCAAAAGTGTTTGACCAATCAAAACATTACCCCTAGTAGGTGACATAGTTATGAATAAACTAAAGACCAAAGCATTCTTACCCTACTGATCAAAGCTACCTACAAAAACAAAGAAAGCTCTTTTGAAGCTTTCAGCCTATGTATAGCAAACGCTTCTTTAAACCATAGTATAGACCAATTTTGCGAACTGTCAATAATGTTAGTATTAGAAAATATTAAACCTAATTTATTACTTACATTACAGGCTACATTATCATTTTCAAGTATACCTTGTGAACCTAAAACATATTGGAATGCCTCACGATTTTGTATATGATCATTTATAACACTATCAGATCGTGAAGAATGTTCTTTAAGTCTAGTTATTAGGCATCTATCTGTCTTACCAATATAATCACTATTACACCTCTATATGATTTTATTTTACAATTGACTATACCACACTCTCAACCCTGCAAACCCATCCCCACCCCTCCCTTACCGGGCATGGTGGTTCGAAAGTCACATAGCCCCCAACCAAGATTTTTTCTGGATCAGTTCCTGGAACCTAACAATGATCAGGTAAATTGACAAATAATTCTGTTAAAACTTGAAACATTCTGAATACGTACTCCATGAAGTACACTGTATTACAAACAAAAAAAACCCAACCTAGTGAAAACATTTCTGGTTATAGCAAATCATTAATATTCAACTATGATATAAAAAAAAATTGTGCTGTTCCTAATGGGATAGCAGTGTGAAACCCCTTTTAACTGATGACGCTATTACATCCATGGACTTGCTGAATTATTTACTGATACCTTTCAAACATTTCCTTCTCATTCTTATTTTATATACTGTTCCCTATTCTTTTAATATTTTATATATACTCTACCTCTATCCTTGGAGGTCAATTTTTGAATAAATTGATTAAGATTGAATGACAAAGCCATATAAAATTGGATCGAATTTCTTCTGTGTGCACATGCTATTAAATTAATGCAGAAATTCTAGTGGGGGGTCAATCTGTTCAATGTGTGGGAGACAATTCTCCACAAATCTTCATAGGTAGGCTATAATACTGCCACTTGAATTATGTTGACAAGATTGAGTATACATATCGCCATATATGTGAAGGGTTTGTTGGTGAAGGCCAAGTTTTTTTCTTTTTTTGTCAAATTCATTATCTGTTACATTTCAATTTATATTATTCATTATTGTGCTTGCTGTTTCTGGGTTTCTTCCTATATGCCATAATATCACATTATATACAAGCATCTCAAGCAAGCTGAAAATAATGCACAGAAGAGGGCGTATCTTATAGATGTCCGGTAGTCTAGTCACATGCAATATGTGAGGTCTCCTCACGAAATGAGACGCATCGTTGGTGAAATCATATTGATATATTCACCAAAACAGGCCAAAGTCAACATTTTTACAAAATTTTGATTTTAATGTTTTTGAATAACTTGATATTTTTATTTTATTTTTATTTTTATTACTTCGTAAGTGAATTTTCTTGCCAAAACAGTGTTCTCTGCACATATTCTGTAATTCTAGTCATATTATTTGTACAGGTTAGTTTACCTTTGATTTTCTCAAAACGTGGTTCTTATACACCTAAACTTTAAATGCTCACATCTCTGGATTTACTTATAGTAGGGAAGCCATTCAAAGACCAAATGAAAACTTATAATGTGATCTACCCAAATATAATATAAACTCAATTTTTGAATTTCTAACCATGAAACTCATTTTGTGGCGAGACCTCACATATTGTAGTGCTATATCGAAATTGTGACTTCTGACATTTTAAAGGAATGAAGGGAACTCAAATTCTACTGGCGCTTGGATCATCACAATGCCTTCATGGTCCAGTGGTTATGTCTTTTGCCATGTATAAAAAAAGGTCCCGGGTTTAAATTCTGGTAGAGGCTGAGTTTCAGACTTCCTGTCAGATTCCTCTTCTGTTACATTTCAATTTATACAGTATTATTCATTTCATTATTCTGTTTGCTGTTCATGGGTTTTCCTCATATGCTTTAAAACCACACATTGTAAATTGCTATGGAGCATGCATATCATCAAATCAAGTGAGGGAAAATGCTGTCCAGGTTTCATAACAAGAGCAACCACATAATAACTACATTGCCTACACATTTTAAAATTCACACACATACAGATGAAAACCTGGTCAGGTTGACTACAGAAAAAAATTAGTGCAAACAGCTATAACAACATTCTCTTGGAAATATTACACAAGTTACACATAAGTTTAATCATGTGAATCATGCTCAGAATGTGAATGTTCTAACGTAATTATTCTGATATACTTTAATGGTTTTAATTATTGTATAGAATATTGTATGCACTTGCGATCATTTTTAATGAATATTGTTCAGCACTGTCCTTATTAATAATCACGCTGTTTTTTCCAGAACAGTGTGGGTAATCAAAAACCTTATGCACCACTTTATGCACACAAAAGTTGTAATTTGGACTCAAATCTCACAAACTATTTTGGCTAGCGAATAGTAAAGCTGTAAAACCAAATGTTATTAAAATTGTTAACAGTAATATGATTTTAGCCTAATTACTATTCATCTTCATCAATATTAAGTCAATGCAAACGAAATGGGTATTTAAATTAAACTGTTAACAACAATATGATTTAGCGCAGTTACCATTCATCTTGGTTAACAGGGAGTTTTTGCAAAGCTTACGAAAACGATAATAAATACATCATCAAATGTTTAGACAACCAATTCCCTACTGTAGCACACCTGTTGCAACGTAGACGATTCATGCTTTTTTCATGAATCAAGGACCATATTTAGCTCCTACAGCTATTGACGTACGATAATGACGTATTAGTATTCGTTATCGTTTTTGTAAGTTTGGAAAACCTCACTAATATTAATCCAATGCAAACACAGCTTATACCATCACCTTCTAATGATGTCTGGCTGAGATGGTTGGAAAAAGCTATTTTTTTCAATATATATTAGTAAACCTACAAACTGTCACCCTGATAATATTATAAAATAGATAATCTTGGACACTGCAAGTATGTGCTGAAACAAATAACGAATAAGTACTATATGCTAATTATACATTTGAATACAAACATAGTGACGACTCATGCATACGTTATACTATCTATAAAAAAAAGTGCAACAAGAATATCAAGAGAATGATAGACTAACAACACACAGTGAATATAGAAAAAATATTGCACAGGGATTAACACGAGCAGGGGTGTGAAATTACCCTTCTGGCTTTGATAAGCTGGGGCCAGGGACACTCATATCTTTCCATGACCCTCTCCTGTACGCCCTTGTCCAAAACTACTTCCCACAATGAATAATCGTTGGGATCAGCATCCTGAAAAATATTGCATAATATCACATAACACCAATTATCATATATATATTTTTTGAAAGAAGTACACAGCCATGTTACTTTACTCTTATCAGTTTAACACGTTCGCTGCCAGGGACGTGAGTTTACGTCCGACAGCGATCACTTAGGCCTCTAAATGCAGTGAGATTACGTCCACACCTGTCTAAACAAACCATTATTGTATTGCAAGTCAACTCGCTGGCAGTGGTCGCCAGAATGCGAACTTTCACCCTGGCGGTTCAGGAAAGAACCTGGAAGTAATCATCTAAAAATAAATACCGTATGTTTGTGTTTCATTACAGTTGGCAGGAATGATTTTCATTATGGTGGTGCCCTTTATACCTTGGTGTATGGGATGAAACTAGAAAAAGGGCTTGGCAGTCAATGTGTCAATGCAGTCTAACTCTAAAATATTAAATTTGTATCTAAGCTTCATAACTGAAGTTAAAACTTCCATTTGCCTATTATTCTGATTGGAATATAAGGTGTAGGTGTGGTGTTTCATAATTAGCATGAAACACCTGTAGTTAACTACTACTAACCTCAACCTGCACACAGTTCTTCAAAACTAATTGTTTGATTATATCACCTTTGACATAATTAGGTGCAGTTGAAACTACAGACACACATATTCTTTGAAACTTACAATTTTCCTTTTTGTCAATCCTCTAGTTGAAAAATTAAAATTCCATAATAATGAAACTGTAATTTCACTTTCTGGTAAAGTTGATCATTATGGGCATCCACGGAGAATAACAGGATAGAGATTTTAACTTACTTGCAAATTCTCTTGTATTTCCTACAAATATGTTCAACACAAAAATTTGATAATATGAAAGACATAGTTTGTTCTTACCTCAATTCTGAACTTGTGTAATGCCATTTCTATAACTTCCTCCACAGATATATGTGAATTAATAGAGATCGGTCTGGGCACTGAAGTACTGGAGAAACGAAACATATATATTAAAGATCACATAATTTTATAGAGGTGAATCAAAAGCTAGCCATTCACTAAGCCAACGTCACTGGTCGACACGATTCGATAGAAAATGTAACGTCACAGCGCATGCGCAACAGATTATTTTTAATGAGGATCCATTCAGACTGCCAGAGTATTAGCAGACGGCATTGCCTAGTCTAGCGCTCAGAGACCTGAGTTGGATTCATTGGCCGGCGGTCGTATGACTGCAGTGCAATGCAGTGTGTGCCCGACTTCAACCCTGATAACATTAATGAAGTATTGGCCAATAAAATATAAAACAAAATCTCAAATAAACCAATAATATTTACGGTGATTTCTACTTTTCGAAAGAATTTAATTGGTTCTTTAAACCTTGGTTACTATCTTTATACTATCAAAGTTCCATAAGATTCTGAAGTTCAAATGATATCAATATAAATAATAATAAAAAAAGATAAACACACTTACTTTAGCTCACTTGAGAAAACCTTAATTGTTCCACGGCGGGTGTCCTTGTCCTCGTAGCGAAGAAACAGTGAAGGCGCTTTTCCCATTGAGACCTTAGTTAAGGTTGCTAAGTTATCAGGATCACTCAATCTCTTTTCCGTTATTTCTCCATCTACAAAGAGTCGTTATAAAGAAATTTACTTCAAAGTATATTCTTTGGAAAAAAGGAATTATTCTTTAACTTATATCAGTAAGAGATTTAATAAATTGATGTCTCCCTGATGCAAACGATTTTAATATCATTCACAACAAATTCATATTAGTGAAGTAGGTATTTTGGTTCAATATGCTTACTGGTCTAATGCTTTGATACCAAACTAGTAACTCTGGCGGTTGTGGGTTCGAATCCAAATGGAATCATGTCAAAATTTGATATTTCCACAAAAATATGTATAAATACGCATTTAAAAAAAATTTCATTTAATATTTTAATAAATTAAATTAATTTTTCCAACGTCACTTACCTGTCTCAGTCACAGCAGATAAATAGTAATATACAGCATTATCTTTGATAAGATATGCTCTCAGAGCCGCCTCCTGTTGTTACAAACAAAAAAGTAAACATACAAGTAGAAGCATCATAAAAATATAACATTAGAATTAATCACAAGAACAATATATAAAATATGAAAATACACCATCCAGTGAATTGAAAGTGGAGCAGAGAAAATAAAGATGATAAGGGATTATAGTAGGAGCGGTTGGCGCACCGGTTGTGGCTTGAACTCCCAACCTTGAGGTCGGGGGTTCGAAACTCTGGCTGTGCAAATCGCTTGTGTCCTTGGGCAAGGCACTTTATCTACGGTTGCCTCTCTCCACCCAGGAGTACAAGTGGGTACCTGGTAGGTTCCAACACAACCTGCGCTGATTACTACTAGCTGCAATTTATGGAATGATAATATAATTTCATTTACTAATTTAATTTGGTGTTTCAATGTGTTCCATATGTGTTTGATCCAATGACTGGGGTAGTAATGTGAAACGCTTAGAGGCCTTGTAAAGGCATGAAGCGCTATATAAGAACGACATATTATTATTATTATTATTTGAACCAGTGACTTAGAATAACAATCCAATGCACTGCCAACAGAGTGCCAACAATAATATAAGTCTATAACAATATTAATAACAATCATATATTATTTCTCTGTAAAGCGCATAGGGGCAATGTGCAATATGCGCTATATAAATATAACATTATTATTATTATTATTATGAAAGAATTTTTATAGTCTAAATATCAAAGAACTTTTAACATCAATTATCATAATACTATTAAACAATTTATATAGGCCTACATAATTATTCTTAATATTATTAATAATAATAAAAATAACAATAACAGCTAAAAAAACAATAACAGCAACAATAATACACGATATTAAACTTGGTATCCAAAATATATCCATCTCAGTAATACAGTATATAATGATGAAAATTATAAATCATTATCATTATAAAATATAAAAACAATAACAATGATAGAATTTAAAAGTAAGTGAAAACAGAAGACTTACAATCATTTGCTGTATACTTGCATCCTTCGGAACTGAGATGGTTTTGCAATTCCTCTTTTGCAATGACAGATAGCCATCATAGATCTTCACAAGCTGACCGTCAGCTGAAAAAAACCAAACATAATTTTCGTCACTTTCAAATTTTAACTGCTTCTAAAATAATCAATTTTTATTACTAGTATTCAGAGACATTTTGCTCATACTCAATTACTGAGTGGAACCTGTGTTTTACGTAGCACTTAATTCTATGCTATTCTCTGAACATAATTTTTTACCTCAGACAAAAGGAATAGAACGGGGTACTTAAGAGCTAAAAGTAAATGTTACTCAATTTATTTGGAGAAAAGACAAAAGTGCTGGCAAAACTTATTTTGTATATTAAAAACATTCCTCAATAATACAGTAAGAAATAATCAAATAAAAAGTAAAAATAAAAGTAAAATAATGGTGAAAAAAAAATGAAAAACATGATTTACAAAACTTACGTTTTGCCATCTATTTCTTAATGATAAAAAAGTATTCCAGAATAATAGTTTTTTTTTTTGTTATTAAGATATAGAGGACAGTAGACATACAAGACAAAGCATTGTTAATGTTTAATGTAATAGCAAGAATGACTCATTCCTCATCATCAATACATGCTATATATTCAAGTGAAAATAAATATTTCTGCTTCTCAGGGATCCTCAGTTGGAAGAAACCACTTCTGTTTAAATAAGTATAGTAACAACATAAAACTTATCTACTGTATTTAATCCTTCTACACCCTTTTTGACAGTGATTCGGTGTCTTAACTATGTTCTAGATTTACCGGTAGACACATTTTTAAACTTTAATAATATACTGTATGCAAGAACAAGATAGCAGGTGAAAATAGTTTACCACAATGCATTCTGGGATTTGAAAAAGTTCTGTTTATGTTGCTCATAATATGTTAGCTGGGTTTGTGAGCTAACACAGCAACTTTTTGTCTGTACCTATTTTTAGTGTTAAAATTAGTGTTGTTTTGAAGGGTTTTTTTCACGTAATGAGAAAGACATGTGCAAAAATCAAATAAAAATAATATAAGATACTACTACAAAAAACATTTTTACCCACAATGCACTGTAGTGCAAATACATGATGTAAAAATGCTTGGGTTTGTTTAAACTTTGTTTTTAACTGTTCCCTGGTTGAAACAAATTACAAAAAATTACGCACAAGTTTAAATCAGAATGAGGCATTCTAATTAATTGTCACTGATTTTTAGAATTTCATTCTAAATTATATATTGAACAAGTCCCACTCAGTGTGGTGAAACCTGAGTATCCACAATTTAGTCTCTGAATACATTATCATAAATAATGAGGAAAATGCCTTTTTGAGTGATTATTCCTCAAATACGCCCCTACAATAACGGAAAATACTATATAAAAATTCAAAAAGATAATAAATTCCTTGCACTATCTAACCATACTTAAGTTTTATTGTCTTATGATTTTAGAGCATGAACTACTTGTACAAGGACTATTCAAATCAAATGAATATTGTATTATTTAAAATATAAAAATATACAATGTCACTTTGTTACTGGATGTAAATGTTATATTATCGTACAGTTTCTAACCAAGTTTATTTTAAGATTCCACAATTTTTGTTAATAATTTCTATTAATTTTTTTAAAATTTGTCCAAAAAAATACATGATTTGCATAAAAATATTATATTAACCACCGTAGTTCCTCAAGTATAACCCAACCACTGTAGAACACGAAGTATGGACAAGTTTGGGGGGAAGGGGGAGAGGGAGGTAGGGATGTACAGGAGGGCCATAAAATGCAAATAATATGCCTGTAGGTTCAGCCTGGACTTACAAAAAAGAAACTTAAGAAAGCCTAGGTAGCCCAGGGCACTGCTTAGTCTTTTGATATTAAATTTCAACGTAATATACAGTATTTGGTTCAATAAATGTAAAAATATTATTAAATTAAAACAGTATAAATTTCTCTTTTCAACCTTTAAAGTTAGGGGGTGGGCTTATAACCTGAATAAATCATTTAGCATGAAAATTATACAAAAATTTATACAGTGAGATTTTAAAATGTGGGCTTCACATGAGGAACAATGGTATAAAACCGAAAGGTCCACTGATTAATCTCAGATAAGAAAGTATAATACATACTCCAAGTACGTATGGAGTATGTATTATACTTTCTTAACAATGGTATATGTGTTGAAATTCATGAAATTGTCTTTATGTATATATAAACAAGGTTGGACTGTACATCTGATGATATGGAAAAACAAAGAGATGAAGCCAGTATACATGTGCATGTATACATGCATATCAAATGCCAAACATATAGTCAACATTGGGTTCAAGTATTTTTTTTCTGTTTTTCAATATACCCAAGCTAACATAAATCATAAATTATGAAGCTTAATGATAAACAAATGGAAGTCTGATATATAGTTCATCATGCAGCATTATAAACAGAAAAAAAATCATATGTATATTTGTCAAAACAATATGAATATTTGGTGTGTAATATTAGAAAGCATGAAATGAATTGAACAACAATAGGGGTTTGGTGTTCAGCAAGATATAGCTGCAATATTATTACAATGTATTATTTTTAGATGATACAGAGATGAAAGCAATCATATTAAACAGCTATAATATATTATAAAGACGCACTAAAAATAGCAAGCCTACCACTAATTTATGTGTATTGTGTTTCAATTATGAAATAATTAAAAAAGATGACTTCAATACCACGAATAAAAAAAACAGCAATAGTACATATTTTGCTTATAATTGCTAAATATTATTTAAACTACCACAAAACATATTATTATGATGATCAAAATAAAGAACAATCAAAATAGTAATAATTATGAAAAACACAAATTAGTAGTCAGTATGACAACAAAAGCACTATTATGAATATAAAAACAATCATTATTAATGATCTAGATATTAAATTCATATATACTACCAGAACACAAGTGTACTAGGAGTATGTGCCATGAGATTTACAAAATAATATTCATTCTAATGTAAAAGTGCTTAGGCATACAATCAATCCAACTCCTTTAAAGACAGCGTCTGTATCCTCTAAGGCAGTATATGGAATGGTATATTTAAATACGATTTAACCCCTTTCATCTATGGTATTTCCCCCCTTCCATTTACGGCAATATCATATGTCAATTTGTCTAAAAGCTGTACTATCTTCAAACACTATTTCATACTCCGATAACATTATCCCTCCAGGGAACATAAAACCGGTTTTCACTAGGCAAACTTTTTTCATGTGAAGCAAAAGCGTTTGACCGTACATATGCGCAGTTTAATTTACATACATGAGTCCTTCATCAGATTGTTTGCTTTTTCGCTTGTGGTTGTTTAGCTTCAGTGAATTTTGGAGTTTGAACAAATTCTACTTTTTGCGTATTGCGAACCTTTTCGCTTACCTATGTAGTGTCGAAACTTTTCATGTCGCGTGAATACATTAGCCTAATTGAAAACTGGATTAATGAGGACATTATGAGTTAAAGGAAAATTAATGACCTAGGGCCATTACTCCTTTCCTTATGTCATCATCCCTCCGCAATAAAGGCATTATTGCTATTTTCTTCAGCATTTTCACATCCTTTTGGTGGGTACAGCCCTCCGCTTCCCTCTAAGACATTACCCCTCCCAACTGGGGCAGTATCCTATCTCCCTATGGCAAAAAAATATTTGCCATCTAGCATACATGATCAATATCTCTCCCCTATGGCACTATACTGTCCCTATGATCTTATCTTTTCCACTAGGCCTCCGTTCCGCAAACTATAGGTCGTGACACAATGTTTGGGTTGTGAAAAAATGTTGATGGGTCATGCAATCGCTTCAGAAAAAAAAATTGATGGTAACAAACGAAAGTGCCAACAAAAGAATGCCAACACCAGAACTCGGATGCATGTGAGTTAGCTTGACATATACCGTGCGAATACATTCCTGTTCTGGTAAACTTAAAAAGGAGCCATTGGTAAAGTTTTGGATCAAAGTTGAAAAAAAAAGTATCAAAACATCAGGGGGCTTGCGACAAAGTTTCTAACACCATTCTCGACCACAATTAAAGGCTGGATTTCTATTGTTCTATATTCTCGTGTAGAAGAAAAAGCTTAAAATAGCAAGTTATGACACCTTGAGGATTGTATAATCGCCGCTCCAAAGCCGGATTGATGAACTTTCTTTCAAGAAATAAACCATTGTACTAACGAGTCTGGGTACTAAATTTTTGGTGCGACACACGTCATTGTACAATGTACACTTATTTTCAAATTTTAATTCCCAAAAAAAGTTATTCTGAATCTGAAGATGGTACGGAATGACTTTCTTTAGCGTTAAAAAAAACTCCTTTAAAATAACAACATCGTAAAGAGAATCGCTTTATGTTCCGATAAATATTGCATTTTATTCATTTTAAAACAATACTTGGTGTGTTAATGCTATTTAACAGTGTTTCTAAACACATGTATAAAATAAAACTACAGAAAAAAAAAAAAGAATCAAGTGCGTGATTCAAGTGTGAACACCAATCTCTTTCGCACATGCTCAAAATGTAAATGTACATGCTCGATTCCAGAATATCAAGGTATAACTAGGTATTTTCATACTTTTTACTATTAAATGACATCTTTCTATTAATTAAAAGACCAAATTAAATAAAGTAGGGAAGCAATGAATGCATGATAGCGACTAAAAGCAGGCAAAACTGACCACGATAATAATCATATTTATCAATTGGCAGAGCCTGAGGTCAATGGGTCGTGGCTGAGTGTTAAATATTTGGATTTAGGTCACGGGCTGAAACGGATGCGGAACGGGGCACAATGCTACTGTCCCTTACTATGAAAGTATTCCCCTTCTAATTCTAAAACCTAATCACTTTCGGATTTTCCCAGAAATTCCAAAAATGTTTCTGCAAAAAAATCGCTAATATTTTTCTAATACATCATAAAAATTATGTTTGTAACCTCTAATTTTTTTATCAATTAAGATAATATTATATTATTTTAAATCATGCCCTGATTTTCAAATTTACTTTAAGTTCCTTCTGTTCCTACAGTGTCCTTGATTCATAATGCTATTGTTTTATTTAGATTTTAATATTGGCATAGGAGGATAATATTACCTGACCATGAATCATACTATAAGCATTATATTAATTTCTGGATATATTCAAACACAATAATCATAATTTCTATCCTATAATTAATGCAACAGACCATTATCCAATCAGAGTTTAAATAAACAGACTAATCCAATCTGTTATGGGTGAAGCAACAATGTCTCATTATGCTATACTATATTGTATATTATTTGAATGTAAATAAAAATAAATTTGTGTATTTTTTCTAGGTAAGCAGTAATAAGTTGGAAAAAATAAATGTAATTTTGTTTGTTAAAAAATAATTCTTTCCTTCCTTCTAAAAACTAATAATAGCAATAATATTAATATTATAAAAACTTAAATATTAACCATCAGACTACACCCGATATTATTAATATATATTTCCCTTAATTATACACTAGCAAAAATACTGATTAATAATAACAATATTAACAATACCATAAAAATGCATTATTTTATGGTAGTATTAAGACTTTTATCATTTTTTTTATGTTATTGTTAATGATATATTAACAATACTATAAAATAATGTGTTTGTGTGGGTGTGTGTATACCTGTGTTTGAGGGTATCTCTCATACCATGTGACATTATGAACTAGTTTTATTAACGCAACCTGACTACCTGCCACCAGGTAGAGTGCCATTAATATGACATTACAATTCTACTCACAATACAAAAATCCTATAATAAAAATGCTTTTATCAACACTTCTATAGCCACACAGCTATCACAATGAAATTTAAACATTATGGCATTAATGTTCCTCTACTTGGACAATTCCATGTCTAGTCAAATAAATACTACTAAAAGTACATGAATTTTAATCAATTTTGTGGAAATTGTATCATCTTCAAAAAGTATCCTCTGTTAGGGAGAGAAATGTTAATTAGTTGATCATTCTCTTAAAGAATATAGCAACCTACGTGAAATGTTGAGATACTCTCAATTTTTTTCCACAACTATTTACAAATTTGTACTGCAAATTTACAGTATTGTTTATCTGCCATGCAAATTTATAAACAATATTTTAGTTAATCTGTTTCCAAGATAATTTTTTTTCATGAATAAAACGAAATAATGCTACCAAATGTTGATTATTTAAATGTCATCTAATGGCAATATTTTTTAGCGTAGCAGAATATTTGACTAGACAGGTCAAATTGAATTACCTTGCGAAACACTTATGATGATGGAAAACGAAAAAAGGACATTGAAAAAATAACGAAACATCAAAACTCTTGCGCTACACTAGCAGCATCGTAGATTTGTGCAGTATTGGATTAAGTGCGCGTGGTTTTTGTTAAAATATACGTGCAACAAATGTCTCAGATTTTCTTGACTTACCTATAGAGATTTCCAAACCCCCATTTCTTCATCTATACAAAGTAAGCTTTTTGAGGTAAGTGCAATGACCTCAACCAGACTACCCATGATTCTCATAGCTACCAGATTGATGGTACTTTTTTGGTTATACATGGGAAGGGCACACGATTTACCAAACATTTTTCAGAATAACAGGTTCGAATAAAACTAGAAACGAATGAGGTTAGTTTTGTGCCATATTTTAAAATAGGATGGTGAGGTGTATTTTTATACATGGGAAGGTAGGATTTACCAGACAATTTTTTAAAATAACAGATTTTAATTAAAAACGGATAAGGTTAGTCGTGCCACATTTTAATATAGGATGGCAACAATTATTAGATTGGTTATTAACAATATGGAAAAAAAATATGTGAAAATCTTCTGCAAATGTGAATGACATAAACAACTGTTAAAAAGTGAATGAACTATTTTCGAGGAAATAATAATAGCAAACTACAACACCCCGGAATCAGCTTGGCAAAGTCTCATAACACACCTCGTAAGCATTCATTCAATTTTTGTAGGACTGAGTATAAATGAAACACAAACGGCCAAAAAAGCAAGCAAATGACAGTTAGTGGAGACTAGACAATAGTTGAGCCACTGGATTTTTCTGACGCAGAGGTTTTTTTTATCTCTACCTTTATCTGGACAAGGTTTATCTGGGCACGCACAAAATAGGCCAGCCTCTATCATACTGACATCACTCTCTTGCCTTAACAGTCCATGGGCATAGTTAAAGTCAACCATCGTGATTGCATGTGGCTCTTTACCTGTTTCCGAATCATCTTTTGCCCGGTTTTCAGACGAGTTGTCCATCATATTGGCTTTCAGATCTGAAGAGAAAACACAGAGTACATTTACTTACTTTTTATTCATTCTTACTGTAAAGTAAATTTATGTACTATGAAGGTTTAGAAGCAGAAACCATTAGAATATATACATTATTCACCAGAGAATCATTTTACCTCCCAAAATTTATGACATTAATATTTGTGAACAGAATCTGATATCACCATTTTCAACATCAGAACAATTAGTAGTGGACATAGAGAAGATATAGACATTCATTGTATGTACCCTAATTTGATCATTGGCGTATTAAAAACTACAATGCATAAAGTCAATATACCGATTAACATATTCTTTTTTATATGCTTTATCACCACCACTAATATCAGTTTCCTCATCATTACCGTCATCCTTATCATCATCAACACATGATCATTATTATAATGATCATAATCATATCATCATCAACATCATCATAATCATTGTTACCAAGAACACATAATCATTATAATCATAAGCATAACCATCACCATAATTATTACCATCATTAATATTATCAACAGTTTCATTATCATTAGCATCACCATCATCATCCTTCACATCATCAACATCAATAGACGGATTCGGCGATGTTTGTTGGTAGGCAGTCATGTGACATAACTTGGGTATACAGTTACATGAAAAACATTACGGTGTGATAGTATAGGAAAAGATGATGTTATGGTTGCAAAAACCAACACTCACTGTTAACGTGAGAAATAAATGGCTAGGAAAGGCAATACGATTGTTCAAATCAGTGTTTATTTACTTATCCTAGCGTTCTCCTATGATTATATGCTTTGAAGCTTAAGTGTTCCTTCATAAACTTTAGCTAGCCCTAACAGCGGGTCGAAGACCATCCTGTATACCTAACCAAGTAGCAGATATGTGGGTGCTAGGTCTAACATTTGTTGAAAAATCTCTATGTTTGCAGCCAGTAACCTTTACAGCATTACCACACCATTAAGGTAAAATTCTCAAGTTTAATTTCCAATCGCTTTGTTATATTTTACTGGGAATTATGATGATCTTTACACCAATAACAAGGGACAGCCACAGTAGCAATCTCCATGTAAAACGCTGCTGTGCATGTCGATTGTTGATATCCAACACACAAGTTAGGTCACATGACGCACATCGCCGAATCCCTCTATTCCTTGTTATCATTGTTATTCTAGGCATCATCAGAATAATCATTCATTATCATTAAAATTATCATATTATATTTATTATTATTATTATTATCATTAACATCATCATGATTAGCAGAAGTTGCCACCATAACCACCACCACTCCCACCAACCATTGCTACCCAATTACAACCACCATTACCACTACCCAGCAACCACCCATTAGCCTTGCCTTATTAGTAAACATTGATCAGGCTGAGTTAATAATGGGACTACAACAATTTCATAATCACTATTTGGTAGACAATAAATATGTTAGAATTGTTAATATAAATTAGATAACTACAATAGTGTTGATACAGATCTGTGGGATTTGAAACATATATTGACATTAAAAATAAATAAAATTTGAGAGGAAAATGAAATTAAATTTTCTACTGGTACTTATTGATCTGATACTAAAATGCATAAAAATAAAAACTGGAATGACCAATGGGAAGGCAGGATATCATCAGCTGATACTGGGTCTGGCAAAGTCACATGACTGAACAGATGCTTTGCTACACACGTTACCTGCGATGACATGCTTAGAAGAGAGAAGAGAGCTAAGCCGAATCAGGGGGCGCCATTCTGGTTGACTGGACAGGCCTTATAAAGAATGGACAGAGAAATCAAGTCTTGTGTAAAGGGAAATACATACAATAATCAATATGCATATATACTAATTAAAATAAAAAATAAAGTAGATAAAATTTGAATATATAATAACCATTAAACCATTAATATATTTATCATGCACTCTTGTTTCATAATCCATTCCAATGTATTCATGACCTCTGACCACAATGCCACGCATAATGAAAAGTAGTATTTCAACATTATGCATCAAAGCAGTGTTGTAAAAGTACCAGATATTAAATATCTACATCAAAATTTTAAATTAACTGACATGAAATGACCACACTTCACATATTAAAATTATGTTTACGTTATAATAAAATTGTAAAAATGAACTGCTAAGCTTTAAAAACAATAAGTTGACTAAATATTATTTAGGTTTTATATTCATAACTTGGACTATGAAAGGTAGCACGGTGTAAAATAAACAAATGTTGCATATTTTGAGAGGCCAGTCATAGTCAAAAGTACATTGGAACAAAAAACAAGTCATGTTTGTGGCTATATATCTGTAATCTAAAGAAAAATTAGTCCAGTAACATTTTTTTTCAAAATTTGAAGTGAAATTCCTAAAATTAGATAATGTATATCATTTCAGCAATAAAAGTATAAATATAAAACAATAAAATACCTTAATATTAGGCTAAATAATACACTATAAAAACTTAACCAAAGTAATAAAAATAAATCAGTCAATATGGTTGGTAATGTAAAAAACACAAATCAAAAAAATCAAAGCAGAGCATATTGAAGTACTATAATATGATATAATAGAACCCAAGCAATAAACTTTCTTTAAATAATATTATTAAGCAGAAAAACAAATCTGCAATGTGGATGATGTTGATGGCTGTTAAATGATACTGCCCATCAGGAGAATAGTGTTGATAAAAATGGTGATAATGGGATAAATATGACTAATACCCCATTCAGACTAGCATCGCATTGCGATCGGTTGTAGCAATTGCGACACCCAATCGCAAAGTAAAATCGTGTGTGAAAGCTCACCAATAGTAGTCGATATGTAATCGATATCAAGATGTGTATAAGAGATGAAAAGTAGTATTTCAACATTATGCATCAAAGCAGTGTTGTAAAAGTACCAGATATTAAATATCTACATCAAAATTTTAAATTAACTGACATGAAATGACCACACTTCACATATTAAAATTATGTTTACGTTATAATAAAATTGTAAAAATGAACTGCTAAGCTTTAAAAACAATAAGTTGACTAAATATTATTTAGGTTTTATATTCATAACTTGGACTATGAAAGGTAGCACGGTGTAAAATAAACAAATGTTGCATATTTTGAGAGGCCAGTCATAGTCAAAAGTACATTGGAACAAAAAACAAGTCATGTTTGTGGCTATATATCTGTAATCTAAAGAAAAATTAGTCCAGTAACATTTTTTTCAAAATTAGAAGTGAAATTCCTAAAATTAAATAATGTATATCATTTCAGCAATGAAGTAAAAATATAAAACAATAAAATACCTTAATATTAGGCTAAATAATACACTATAAAAACTTAACCAAAGTAATAAAAATAAATCAGTCAATATGGTTGGTAATGTAAAAAACACAAATCAAAAAAATCAAAGCAGAGCATATTGAAGTACTATAATATGATATAATAGAACCCAAGCAATAAACTTTCTTTAAATAATATTATTAAGCAGAAAAACAAATCTGCAATGTGGATGATGTTGATGGCTGTTAAATGATACTGCCCATCAGGAGAATAGTGTTGATAAAAATGGTGATGATGGGATAAATATGACTAAGTGAAAACTGTGATATCAGTGGCCATGTGGAATGATGGTGGCAATTGTACCATGACAATGGCTACATGAAATGACCTCATATTTAAGGATGATGATGATCACCATCGGGATCATACCATCATCAATGTTCAATGATTGTGCACATGTATAGCGCGCATAAAACATTCGTCTCTATGCACTTTCCAAGACAACAGAAAAAGAAAAATCAATGGTGTTGTTGGTGATGAATGGAATGATGGGACCATTTCAACCATCACAATAATCAATGGTGTTATTGGTGATGAATGGAATGATAGGATCCTTTTGATGATGATTTATCACTATCACCACCACAATTGGTGTTTGGTGGAGATGGCAGGAATGATGGGACATTATAATGATGATAGTTATGACAACACAACTGCCACCATCATTAAGATGGCAATGATACTGATGGTGATGGTAGTGAATATTTGATAAATGAAGGCCATTAAGATGATGGCAGCAACAGTATTAATAGAGAAAAAATGTATTTATAAGTTATAAAGCTATAAAACACCAGATTTATTATCCATGTCACCCTATATCAAAGTCTAGGAGAGAGAGAAAAGAGCAAGTTATATTGCACTATTAGTGTATACCAGCCAAAAATAAGAAGTGAAAAGCAAATAGGTTTTATTGATGTAAACTAAATCTTGCAGCTTGAAAAGAATTTTGGTTTTCCCAGCTAAAGGAGATGGTGCAAGCATGCAATTAGTTAGCATCCAAAATTGAAAATGTTAGAGAAATAGGGTCAAAAGATACTTGACTACAGGTGCATACATCGACGTCTTGCTTGACGGGAAGCATGCGCATCAGATACAGGCCGTGAACGAGGTGTTTTGTTTGGCTTAGACGTGGGCGGGGTCGGAACGAAAAACGTAGACACTTTGGGTTTTTTACCTGCTGGAAGAAATGACATTAAACATGCAAGAGACAACTAATGTTACAAAAGTGATGAGAAAAACATGAAGCCACGTTGCAAAACATTATGGATAATTCATACTATGGCTATACCATTTATCTAAAGGTAGATTCCACTTATCCCAAATGTTGTGTACAATTCATTCCAGAGGCTAGGCCCTTCATCTTGAAAGGTAGATGCCACTCATCCTTAAGGATGTACACCATTCATTCAAAAAGCTAGGCTCTTCATCTCAAAGGGTAAATACCACTAATTCCGAATTCAATATGTACCATTCATTATGTTACCCATTATGTTACTAATTAGTGGTGAATAAAAATCACATCACTAAGTGTTGGTAATTCATCTTCAAAGTAAAATAAAATTCATACCGTGAAAGATGACACCGACCAAAAAATAATAATTATCATTATCTCTAATATCCTTCCTTCTTTACCACTTTATACCTTTTACAAATGATCACATGGTACAAATCAGCCACAAAATATTAATAACATCAAGTGTCCTCAAGCTCTGTCACACATCCAAATTGTATGTGACAAATAACTGTACCATGCCCATATATGGGACAATCACACAAATTTGTCACATCAAATTTGACAGTGTGAACTGACCCTCAAGGAAGCTGCTAAGATGCTTTTTTTAGAGCAACATTTTTCAAGAGCAACATTTTTTAAGAGCGATTTCACGGTACACCATCAGTTGTTTCATATGTTAACTTCATTCAAGGGAACATGCACTTATAGGTCTTTAGAAATTAGAGGATGGAGTGTAGTATTTAGCTTCTGACTGAAATCAAGGCACAAACCATGCACACTACTTTGAAATACAATTCATGCATTGTAGATTTTGGTGTGGTAAAAGCTACCATATTTCAAAGAACTTAATTAAAAAATAATAGTTGATATTGTTTTCATAGGCCATCTATTAATTTTTTAGTACATTTCATGAGGATGTTGAACCCAAGATATATGTTTGAATATTTAAAGGTGGTCAAGGATAATGCAGCCAAACTGTATTACACTACAAGATAGTCTAATTAAGCAACAACACTACTGTATATCAGGGCTTAGCACAATGGGAATTACCGCCCTCCTGATGTGATCCATCACCAAACCCGCTGAATTAAATGTTTCAATTTTATCATCTCATTTTCAAACTTGATTTTAATTTGTATAAGAGATACACCAGTGCTAGACTAGGCAAGTTGAGTGGCTAAGCAGTAAGGCTAACTACAGATTTATCATCATTGCTGGTTCAAGTTGGTAAAAAGAAGTCTTCTTAAATAAGGGCTTAAAGACTGAGGTCCAGTATTCACACCTGGCTTATGTGCAGTTTAAAGACCCCATTGCATCTTCAGTAGCATATGAGTTGCCCCGATGCTATGGTTCATTCTAGCCCCTGTAGTGGAATGATGTGAAGATGAAGCTACTAAAGGTGCTCAGTTTAGCTGTATTCAGGGATCAAGTAGATATCAATATTAATAAACATGTATTTTACTCTATTTGATTTAGCATGAAAATTAATGAACTCATAACAGTTACAACTACTAACTACTACTATCTATCAGTACTAACAGTTGATTTTAACTATTGGCCCATTAAGAGAAAATTTGTGACAGTTGGCAACTACAGTATTAAGTGTATTCTGGTATTTTTTTTTCTTATTCGAAAATATGCTAATGAGGCAATCACTTACTAAGATCTAGGCCTATCAGTAATCTACTACAAATTAGCACAGTAGGTGTTTCGAGGCAGTCTATCTGCAGTACAGAAAGCCTGACTACATTATTCAAGTTAGCAGACATAGGGCTATACACCATTTTACCGGGTCTATTTTGAAACGTCTCACAACTTTCACTTGGCGACACCCAGCAGCCTAACCTGAGCAAATTTTGTTTTTAGACATATATCTTCTTTTGAGTACTTTGACAACAACTGCAAGAACATGCTGCAGGTTTCATGTGCCCCTATTTTCTTTTTTGCCATTTTTTTTTTCAAAGACTAGCCTAAGCCTTTACATCAAGATTGTACACCAGTGAAAAAGCACAGATGCACATGCAACTACGCATAGCAAAATGCCTACTCTTCTGAATGTCCCCAGTTTTAGTTGCCAGGTTCTCGAAAATTTTCATTTCAAATTTAGCGAAAATGGTGTATTTCTACTAGTTATGCGGGTAAAATCAAAACAATAAACTGTCAAAGATATCAATGTCATGTTATAGCAAAAAAATAATAACATCTTAATCCTTCATACAAACATGATTATAACAGCCAAGTTGACAGCCATTTCATTCTGTTATGGGCGAAAAATATATATTCTCATAAAGAAAAAAATTAATAATTATCAAAATGCATTTCATTCTAACATTGAATGGTCAACATCATGTTCATCTAAAGCCCTGGCCAAACTACAAAATTTTGTGGGAGAAAAACATGACATGCATGGTCATGATGTCATCACACTATGACCATATATAGGTATACATCAATTTCATAGTCTAGACTATTTGATAGTCTATCAACATGCCCCAGATTTGACAATTATTTAGGCTTTCCAAAACCTGCTCTGTCATCTGAGAAATGAATGACAAAGAGATTGTCAAAATAAGACAATAATCATGAAGATCACAATGAGATGTACACAAATATTTTCAACGATTTACTGTACCTTTGGAGGCGAGATCTCCTTTGACAAAAGCATTGGTAACAGGCATGGAAAGGCAAGACTGAGGCATAAGAATTTCAGCTAGGGCCCCAAAAGTACATGTCTGAGGTAATTGCATGTAACATCCAGCATGTGCCTATACATCGGAGGAAAAGCAATGATTAGGTTAATTAATATTAGAATAAATTATACACTACTGAATATTCATTATTATGAACTATCACATCTAGCTTCCTCCAAAATTTTCATAATGGCCATCTTAAGGTGCATTCTCACCGAATCCAAATTTGCAGATTGGAAGGCCTACGGAAGCGATCAGAAAATCGAATCGGTGTGCAAGAATTGGGATGCTGGCATTCAGTGCATCTGAAACGCAGTCTGAATTTCAGGTTCGGATGCGATGTGAATACAGATATCTCAAATTTAATGTAATGAGGAACAGAAATTCAAATAATCATCCATGTCACAAGAAAGATGGTTTCAAATAGGTAATTTCAAAAAAACAAAAATATAATAGAGGTTGGACCCCGGTTCAAACCCAGCCAGCGTTGGGTTTTAATTGCAGACTGATCCCTTGGCTACTTGAATAACCCTCATATTGTGAGTTAGACAGGTTAAGGACAATGTTTGCATCCGTATGGATAACCCACTAAGTCCGGAGACTCGTTTTCAGTGTAAATCACCAAAAAGAAACAAATACACTATATTTTTCAAGGGCTGCCATGTGCCCTTGTCGCATTCTTTGTAAATAGGTCGATAAAATACATGTACCATTGTCCAACACCAGTTGCATTTCATGCTGCTGAGACATTCTGTTGTTCCACATGTCTTTTTACACAGTGCACACTTGCCATTATGAGGGAGGTTGCCTTCACGCCAATGGTGCTTAAACTGCTCATTGCTCTGTAAAGAAAAACATAAGAAGCAATATCTTAGAATTGTACATTCATGACAGTATTATAAGTAGCAGTGTTAGTAGCAGCAGCAGCAGCAGCAGTAGTAATAGTAACAGTAGCAGTAATAGCAGTAACATTTAGCAGTAGCAATTAGAAGCAACAGTAGTAGTGGCAATAGTAACTATTTTTTTTTTTTTTTTTTTTTTTTTTAATGATTAAATTTTAATGATGAAATTGTATATATATTTTTTGAGACTCAATTGTTTAATTTCTCTTGAATTTTTAATATGTATTACGTCTTTGTAATTTTTAAGGTATTAATGTAAATTTTAATGTTTAATACTGCTCTATTTTAATAATGATTCGTAAATTTTTAATGGCCAATATTTGTAATAATTTTTCAGTCTCTCAATTCAGCTTATGCTGCAATAGACTGTTTTGTATGTGCGATTCTTTTTTGCAATAAATATACCTAAATATATAGTAGTACTAATACAGTAGTAGTAGTAGTACTCTACTAGTAGCAGCCAGTAGAGCTAGTAGCAGATGCAGCTGCAGTAACAGAAGTAGTAGTAATAGTACTAATAGTAGTAGTAGGAGCAATAGCAGCGCACTTATAGGAGCAATATATTTAATATCTATAATGAAAATAATATAGACCAACCGCATCTTTGTTACGGACATAGCTTGCACACTTTCGACAGTCACTCACTACAAAATCAAGGCATCCCAGATGAGCGTAATATTCACAAACTGTAAAAGGCAAAAATAAATATAAATAAAAATATTTTCACTATATTTATATAATCTCCTTTTATCATATACCATAAATCCCACTCTTTTATACTAAATTATCATAAACTTGGGAGTCACAAATGGTTCCTCTCCATACAAAAATACACAGGATTTTATATTGTTCTCCTTTGTACTGTTATCCCATATATTTATAATTACCTTAAATATAGACCTATGAGTTGTTCCATTCTAAGTGTTATACTGTATTTACCATAAATAAGCCCAAGAATCATTTAGTCTTCCTCTAATATTACTACCATCTACGCTCATAAATGTTTCTCCATTCCTTTCTTGTATAATAATTATCATAAACAGGCATGCATCAATTATTTAACCTCTATTTTATATTTACCATCTAGATCTATCAACTGTTCTTCCCTCATTTTTTATTTACCATCAAGGCCCAACAATTCTCCTTCCTCTTTCTTATAGTCATTAAATTAGGCTTGTAAGTTTTTCTACTTAACTAATAATTAGCATAACTGGGCGAGCATCACTTATTTCAATAGTATCTTTTAATAATTATCATAACTGGGGCATCATTTTTCCACAGACATCAATATGCATTAATAATTCTTCCCTACAGCCAATCCAGCCATTCAACCCAACAGTATATGCCAACTTAATTCATATCAACAGAGTTCGTTCACCACACTAATTATATATGGTGAGAGCGTACAGAAGGCTTGCCTATTTAACTATTCATAAACGTGTATATCATGTGTACACACGCTAAATGACTCGCTACAGGTGTACTCTGTTTACGCTTATAATTATACAGGCTTGATCCATGAGAAATTGATAATCTTGACTAGGTCAAAGGTCAAGTATACGTCATATGACCTTGATCTTGATTGAACATTTACTTTCGAATAAATCATTGTCTCCATTGTCAGCCATATGTAAATATGCCATCTTTTAGGCTTTAATAAATAACACAACAATTGCTTGCAATTCCGATTTCAATACAGGTAATTTAAATGGGCCGCACTACAGAAGCAATATACGACGTGGTAGAAAATATATACGAGCTGAATAGAACAATATTCATTACTAAAAATATAACAAAGGCTTGCAATTTGTATTCAATACACATAATTTAAAATGAGCACAAACAACATCCAACTTACTATATTGTGGGAAGAAAAAAATATGAGTATTAACTAATCGATATTGTTTTAAAATTCATCAATGAAAAACATCTTCACAATGATTCATGCATACACAATTTTAATAACAAATTAAAATAATTTATGATAATGTGATGACATTAGTACTATAATAATTAAAAAGAGCCAAATATAGCCTTCTTGAAGTTAATTATAACATTTTACATAAGGATTCAAAACCAAAACCCTTCAGTTGCCAGCTGCTCTACTATTCCATCTAAATCTTGAGGCTGAGCTGGCACTCCTTAAGCACTTTCCAACTTCGTTAGACACTTTCTAGAAAAATCCACATTAGCAAATACCAGCTTGGATGCGATAATGAAATAGCACAACTTAGGTTTACAGAGAATTTAACAAAAAAAGTTGGTTGATCATCATGGTTAGTACTGCAGATTCAGTAAATTGAAGGATTTGAGAAGGGGTACTTCCAAAGCAAATTAATTTGGCACTAACATCCATGACTTTTCCATCCTGTTGTAATGTTTATTTAATAGCATATTTGATAGTATAATTAATAACCAAAAAAAAGTTGTTCATAATTAATAACAAAGAGGTGATAATTTGACGTTTCTTGTCACCTTTATCATCTAGATGTGACTAGCTGAAACTTAATTCAATAGGCTGCCCATAAATTGTTCATGGAGAAATTAATTTCAACCAATTTATAGGTCATATTTCTTGGTATCGCTGACAACTTGCGAGAAACATATGCCCCCAGGATAGAGAACAGTATAATGTTATGCCTCACTTGGGAGTATGAATGCCTCTCTTCATCATTGACAATGCAAGAAACATATGGGGCTTGCCATGCCAAAAACATCATCAGTGACCAAATACAAGAAAACTGACTTTTTAACATTCATATTCTCCTCACTTGTAAAGCTTTAAAATGATTTGCCATTTACTGGAATTGACTTATTATTGCCAAAGTTCTGAGTAAAAGTATTACGGCTTTTCTTTACTAAAGGCAACAACCCTGCCACATTCTTATGCTTAAAGACAGAGTAACATTTAGCGACAGAATACTGGATATTTTTTTTTTTTTTTATGGCGAGCCTCATATGGGTCTATTAATGAGAAAAACTTTTTTTTATTTCATTTTTGTTTATAATCTATTTATCTTCTATCTATAGATATATTAATTTTCTTAATTGTCTTTGCATAACTTCACCTACTGTATCACCTCTGAAACCGCTGGCAGGATGTTTTAGAAATCAATCAGGTAAAAATACAAGGCATATACGCCTGGGAACAAGGCATGATACAGACAAGGCTTAACAATCGCCTACTAAATTATAGGCTGGCCTATAAATAGCTAGCTAGGCCCTCTATGCCTACCTCTCTTATTCAAATTCCTAGATCTGCCACTGAAATAACACAAGCGACAGCAAACACTGTAAAAAAAGATACGTTAAACAGAGACGATTTTTATATAAAACCATGGTTATTTTTCACAGATAGTTGGATATTCTAAAGTAAAACTATCAAAGAATGTGATGATTTTGGAAAATTATTTTTTACTAAATTACATTTTACACTATTTTAGGACTACTACTGGGAAAGAAATGCGCTTTTTCGACGCCATAGCCCTTAACGCAAACGACCCACACCTATTCTTTTCTAATAACAGGCTATAAATTGTTTATGGGGTTATACTAAGATAGTGAAACTGAAGATTAGGGTCAAGTCAACTCCACTAACCAACACCTCAAAGTAATGTAAATCCATTGGAACATTATCCACGGCCTATTTTTGTTAGTTATAGCTTTCCTTTTACCAAATTCAATCATAACAAAAAATATTTATTTCATGCCCATCTGTATATGTTGCATTTTCACATGCAAGAGAGTACTGTTCTCCAATGTATTATCAAAATGGATAATTCTTCACAAGGACTATTTGGCAGAGACCCTCACGCAAAACATTATCTACAAAGAGGTCCTTTAGAAAAAATAATGACAAGGTAACTATAACATCCTCAATGATTGCCTCCTCAACTTCCCATAACATTTAACTATATGCCTCGCCAACTTTTCACACTCATTTAACACCGTGCAGAGTTTAATTTGTTTTTCTCTTGGAGCATGAAAAGGACCAAAACTCAAGAATAACTCTTTTATCTAAAAAAAAAAAAAAGAGACTTAAAATTTAAAAAAAAAATAAGTAGACACATTTAACTCTTGTTGTCATCATTGTTTTGTCATTCTTATATTCTTATATATATTTTTAATTAGTCCTCCCATTTTATTTTGTTTTTGGCCAATCTGAATCAATTTCTTTTTTTCCCAATGGATTTATAAGGTGCATAAAACAGCTGTCTGTATGCTGATGTAAGATTAGTTACAAATCTCATAACGATTATCACTTATTCTAAAACGTATGCAATAATACATAGCAATTTATAATTAAATTTGATTACTCTATAAACTCAATAGGCTTATTTAAAAAAAAAAAAAAATTAAAACAGGATTTTATCCAAATGATTGAAATGGTATTTAACCATGCTCAAGCTTTAAGCTTAAATAGTACTTATATTGACATACAGTAAGCCCACATTCTACCTTCTGTGTAATGCTTTTTTTCCATAAAATCGGTTTTTAGTGCAATTATTGTACTGCGCAGCAATCCCCGACCCAATTTGGAAGGCTCCACAATTCGACCGACCAATCAGCATCACCGCAAGCTGTCGGCGAGAGCGTGCAGCGATTGTATGGAAACCAAACTTCAAAAGTAACAATTTTTTTTCTAAAGGATTGCAATGGACCATCAAACTTTTAACATCTGACCAATCAAAAAAAGGTTAGAAATACGCTTGCATCGTACAAACACGCATGTAGTCCCACAAACACACAAGTTTATGCATATTTACACAATTCTTTTATGGGAGCAGTGTACAGCAGAAAGTCCATTCTGTCTGAAGTCACGCAAACCCTGGAAATGGAAAACAAATGCCCACCCTCACTACAGTTCTAGTGCCTTGAAATTAACGTAAATAGTAGGTTTAAAAACTTTGACTGGACATTAAACTGACCTTCACAACGCAGGACAACACTATCGTCAAGTCTCCGCCGACACACATTGCAGAATTTCTTGCGAGCTTGCACAGGGTCACTCCAGGTATGGGGGACCGGATCCTAAGCAGGTAAAATAATTAACAATAACAACTACATAGATAAAAACTGAATTCAATATATAAAATAATAAAATAATATAAAATAGTAACAATAAAAATACAAACAGATTAATGAAATTTAAGAAAATATTAAAAATTACATAATAAACGTTAAAAAGTAAAATATAATTTAAAATAAATTTCAATCATTTCATCATAAATACAACAAACAATATTACCGTATAAACTCGCATATAGGACAAGGAAAATAGGGAGTCCTCTTACTGTATACGCGCCACATACATATATTAAATTTTCGAATCATGTTTGTCTTATGTGCGGATCGTCCCTAACATGCGAATTTAGTACTACGATGAATCTACTAAATATTAGTATGAATGAACGGTAAATAAGATTTTTATTAATATTTAAATTCCCATAAAATGGATTTGTTTTTAACCATCTAGATGCCTTATTAAGACCATAAAGAGTGGCAGAAAGTATGAATTACAAAGTTGAAACGAAGGGATGTCTTCTACTCCAACTACCTTCTCAAACTCGGGGGTCATCTTATACGAGGGTCGCCTTATACGCAAGTATATACGGTATAACAATAATTTTAATTTAAAACATAATATTTCAGAAGAAATATATATAAACATACCTTTATTCTATCTGATGCGACACTAGAACATGGTGTAACTATATTATATAGACATCGTTCATGACTTACAAAATTACAAACTGGAAAAAAAAAGATATTTTTAATATTTTTATTGGACACAAGTATGAAGTTCACCAAGCTTCCATCTTGGGAGAGTTTAATTCCACTCTCAAAACTCATCGTTCTTCATCAACACCGTGAGACAATCCATGTATAATAAAATGTTCAAATTATTATTTTTTTTTTTAACAGTATGTTGACAGGCATCCTTCAAACTACATAGAAAAGGAAAAGCTTGTTATACTTAAGAAATAAATAATTATATTACTGTATTTTGTAATTGGATAATACCGTACTGTAGTAGTAGGCCTCATAGAGTAGATATTGTTCATAACTTCTCAGTATAACATTGATAATAATTTATTGGTATTATTTATTTTCCAATAGCATACTGTAAAAACAATTCAACTGACGTTACCAGGATTGTACTTTTTTATAAGTCACAAGACCCATGACTCGTGCATCCGACACCGACTTCGAGTAGCGAGAATGGCATTTACGTCTGTTTGATCCGTTTGATTAATTATGTTAATAATCAAAAGTTTCAAATACATATTTTGAACCTTCGCATGACCCTAGTCAAAATTGACCTTTAAATCAAATTAGAAATCAATTGTATAATATTGTATAATATATTAAATTTGATATATAAAGCAAGCAGAAGATTTTGACATCAAAATTAACTGAAATTTGATAATCATAGATTTTCCCTATAAAATAATTTTTAGCCAATCAAAAAATGTGAATATTAATCGAGTGACCTGGTTTTCATGTAAAGCCAATGTGATTTACTGACATGGTAGTACTGTCTTGAATTTTTCATAATTTCTCTATTTTCTACAGTATGTCACCCAAACGATTCAATATAATTCAATTCCTTCCTAAATTAAAGAAACAGTATAGGCCTACTACCTCTTCAGATAATTACGTCCATGACAAAAAAAGTGAAATATTTAGGTAGCTTTATACTTTTTTAGGCTTTTAATTGAAAATTAGAATAAAAAATACTTTTCTTTCCAATAACAGATGCATTGTTATTCTTTTCATGGCAATAGCTTGTGTAAGTAATAACTATTTTTGTATTAAAAAAAAAAGAAAAGAAAAACACATGGATTTTATACCAACCACTGGGATTTAATTTCCATGCATGATTTTTCACTCTTTCTATCTGACCCAAAAGCGTCATTATCATTCCACCTTAAAAGCAGACACATGTTTTGGAATAATGTTGTTTAACACTAGGCTTCGTATTTCACCGAAATGCCTGCCCCGGGCGCATCTAATTAAAGCCAGTCAACGACATCATAATTTGATATTAACATAACATGCCAAATTTAGGCTTTGTTTGCAGAGGTAGCCAACACATCCTAAGGCAAACTCATCACATCGCACTGGGTGCAGAACAGTAGCATGATAAATGCCTGCCACGGTAGGAAGTGTTGTTGGCCTAAGAACCCACACCCACCTAAAGCCTCCATCTAAATATTATTGAAGAGCCTACTGGACATTTGATAATTCTTTTTTGGAAAATGATGTAGGAACTGTTTTTTTTTTTTACTCAGTTTTTTTTAAATATTTTTTGTTGATCCAATTCACAAATTTTAGGCATACTGTATTACTGAACGGACCCATAACAGCCGCAGTGCATTGAACTGGCTGCACCGCACATACTATGCCACTGGTGACTTCAATTAAGTGGGAAAAACCTGTGTGCAGTAGGCTTTTGATGTTTTACTTGAGAGCTTAAACGACACACTACTCATGGTACACCAGCATGCCATAGGCGAACAGGGCAGCTCATCAATTCATAAAAATACTGTAAGCGAGAACATTCAAACATAAATTTAAAGAAAATAGCCAACATTTTATTAAATTATTTTAATTTTTTTTTATTTTGCTTTGATGTTTTTACAGGAATCCTGCGATTTTTGCCAAACTTATTAACACTTTTCTATCATTTTTTTGAGATCCTGATTCGAACTGACGACCCTGAAAAATTCATCCAAGACAAGACCCAAACTTGGGTCATAACTAATGGGATGCCGACTATAAGTCTGAAATATTTTATACTGCTTTATGTGAACTCGATAACAACTCTACCAACTTTTACAAGTTAATTTAAAAATACTATTTGAAAAATATCCAAAACAGCTACATCACCTTGTTGGAAACAGGCTGCTTATAGCTACAAGTATCTGATTATTTAAGTTTTCAGAATAATATGAAAATACCAATTGGCAATCATACAGTTTCGTAGGCCTACGGAAAACTGTTTATAATCCAAGTATTATTATTAATTTTAACAAAGTAATTCCTGTAAAATGCTGCTATTCAATTTCAGTAGCTAATGTATAAGCAGATGTTATGCAATTGAAGAAATTTTGAAGATCATCCCTGCATGGTTTTTTTTTTACCTAGTGCTACAGTATTTGACGTAAAACTAGAAAGTTACTAATCAAAATTCAAACACTGGTAAAATTTCTATTCCAGCCCTCCCTCCTATCGGGGCAAATCAATGTGAAATGGTACGGTAACAGGCTGGGACAAATTTAAGGATTGGCATGAGCCATTATAATATATTTTTTAATTTCTCAGGTCAAAAGCAGGTTAATAACCTACATTATTCCAAAAGAAATAAAGACATTTTTTAAAATATTAGAAAGTGTCAATATATGACCTATTTAAGAAACACATAATTAGGCAAGTTAACAGTTCCTGAGGCAAGAGTTGGATGTAATTGATAGTATTATTATTGAGTTACTACAGTACACATTGTTAATTTGAAATTTAATCATTTTTATTTACTTTTTCTTGTAGGGCATGACACAGAACCGGAAATAATTTTGCATCCATTTTATATTGCTGCTTGAAAAACTTAATATTTATTAGCAACAATAAAAAAAAAATATTAGTTTATCACCCTCGCACGCATGTCTTCTATGGTAGGCTACTGAAAAAAAAAAAATTTTAATTTTTAGTTTATTTCTTATTTTTTGTAAAATTAAATAGTTAGTAGTTGTTTATATTATCTCAATAATGTTTTACTTTGAATCATTGCATTTGCATATTTGTCTTTAGCAAAAAAAAAATGCCTCCCTCTCTCATCACTCTTCCAGCCTAGATAGGGTGATAAACTAATAATATTTTTATAGGGACTTAACTTACTGTAATATGCAATTTGGTGAAATTTGTATTAAAATTGGAATTAAAATTTTTCAAAAATGTTGAATGAAATTGCACGCGATATTTATACTACAAAAAGTTATTAGTGTACAGAGGCCTAATGCTTTTTTAGGCTTAATCCTACAACATTCGTACAATTACATGATGATGGATTAAAGAACTGAATTAAATTTCGTAATAATACCAGGAGGGGTGAAAGGGAAGAATTTGAAGATGACAAAGCTTTCACAGTTGGTAAATTATGTAATATAAAGAAAAAATTTCTGTATTATATTTAATGTCATAATAATCAACAATAATGATTTATTATATAATTGTTAAAATAGTAAGATGGAACATGTAATATATCAATTAAAAACAAATAATATAAAAGACTTAAGAGTTTTCAATATCATATTAATATAGGTGAAGGTTTAAACTCCTGTTTTTTCTTATAGGTTTGACACCAGACTAAACAGGCATACAGTATAAAGTTGGATAATTCAAATTGAAAGCAAAATATTAAAAAATTGTTCTCTGACAATAAATGAATTTAAAATGTAGCTATCCACATGTAAGACCATTTAAGAAGTTTTTTTCTGATAAGCCCTGCGTATTGACCTTGCCGTGGTGGTTGTGTGGGTTAAATAGATAGCCAATCAGTATCCACGAATGGGTGTCACACTCTGCTCCATGGGTAAACTTATGGAATATTTAAATTAAAATTCAGATATAAAAGAGCATGATATAATAAATAATCCGACATTATAAATAGGAGTGCTGAGATGAAACATCATTCAAGGATTACGAATCTACCATTTCATGGAAGGGGTGTGAGATCCTCCATTCCCTAGTAGGGAAATAAAGAGGACTTTGTCGGGAAAATTTTAAGCTTGAAAGAACTGTGTTAAATACGCATTCAAAATACCCTTAATGTTTTTAACGGTCAAACATACGGGAGAAATCATGTTTCTAATAAGAATATTTAAGTACACAGCTTGTATAAAAAAATGGTAAATATTTTTTTTTTTAAATACATGATAATTTGCATCATATTTTAGTATGGAAAACCTTGCATAATGTGGAAACTACAAGAAAATACATGAAGAATTCACGCATGATTGTATATGGAATCACATGTAACAAATGGAATCAACACACGTGTACTCTACACATGGGAACCATGTACTATACACTTTGCAATATGAACAGCTACTATATGTAAACCCAGTAGCTTACATGTTTTTATTGAATGAATTTTAATTCAGTAAAACACACAAAGGATTGCTTTCCAAAAACCATGGTGTTCACCAATAAGTTTGACATAAAACAGCAGTTGTTAATAAGCAATTTTTAAAAACTGCAAAAATCAATTCAGGGATGGCAGTGCAAGGAATTTGGTTATTGGGATTAAATTGATTAACATCGGCCGTTTTTAAAGAGTCTATGGGACATTTTAAAGGGAAAATCTGAAGGGAAAAAAATTCTTTGATATGTTTTACTGTACAATTGATTTTTCGGAGACACAAAAGTACAGGCATGTTTGATGAAAAACTTGGCAACAGTAAATAAGACACAGATTTTTGAGTATTTAAAAACTGGGGGAAATTGGTAAAAAGGTGGTCGCACCCATTCTTGTGAGCCTGGCTTTAAATCTAAAATAAACAACATTTTTTAAGCTGCATTGAAAATTTCTTCCTTGACTCTTCTCACATTCTGTATAGTACTGTACAGTACATCATTCTAATGGTCAGAGAGGTGTTGTACCTGAGTTTACACTATGCTTCATCTCATTCTCAATCACATCCAATCAAGAGTACTATAGCAACTCAGGGTATTTACATCAAAGGATGAAAATAGGTAGTTTAATAAAGATGGTTTCCAATTGGCTTATACTGTAAGTTATTTCTCATACTGATAGGCAAACTGTTCAATAAACTAAAAGTGAGAGTCAGCTGAGACACTGTAATGATTCGGGGCTAGCTTCAGACACAAGTCAAAATTTTCCAACACACAGGTTTATTTTCACATTCAGTGTCAAAACAGTATTAAGACCACTACTTTGAATAATCATTCTACAATATCATGCCATTTATTTCACACATTATCATATAAGAGAGTTGTTTAAAACCATAACAATTTCCTCTTCCTGTACTTTCAACCTAATCGCACACTATGTTATATCAACTTAACATCACACGACCAATTACCACTTTCATTTTGTCAATTGTGTCAATTCATAACCCACTTCTAACAAGCTTGCTGCTCCTACCAACCATCCTACCTTCGCATGTTTGTCCCTGTTTCGTAATACCCCATAGCATCTCCGTACAATGATGACAGAAAGTTGGTCGATGGAATGACTTCTTGCCAAATGAATGATGGTGGTACGTATCAACCGATTCCGTGTCAGCGCTTATGTCCACCTGTCTGCCAAATGAAACGGACGCTGCCACATTGTCCATGGTCTCAGAGCCCTCGGTTCCAGGCAGAATAACTTCACCAATGAAAAAAAAGAAAACATTTTAAATTTGTATATCAGTATATATTTCAGTGGCGGATCCAGGAATTTGAAATAGAGGGGGCCCGGAAATTGGAGGACCTGAGGGTCTAGACCGGCTCAGCCCCACCATGGTTGGGGCTGAGATAAGAAAAGATATAATTATGGCTTGAATTGGCATTCTCAGACTTAAATTTGAATTTTCTTTTTTTCTTCATAATTTTTATAATTTTGAAAAATTTAGGGAGCCCGGCCAAGATGCTTACTTAAATCCGCCACTGCATATGATTAGCTTTAAGAATGCGTCATGCAACTGAGTCAGATTATAGGATGGAGGGGAAAACAAATAATTCATCAAGACAAGCAAAAGGGTCTTGAAACTCAAGACCATTTGCTCTGAAAACCTATCTAAATGGCCATACATAGTTTGCAAACGTGGGTTGTGTTTGACATATGAGTTGGTGTGTATGCATACAGGCTTACGTTAATATGAGTACCTGTATTTTACCCAGAGCATATATTTTACCCATACAACTACATCTGACAGTCACAGTGTATGTTCCAATAAGCACCTTCCCTCAATATGCACCAAAGATTTTATTCACTACTATAAACTGCTGTTTTTGAGTGAGCACCCATACTATTTATAGCATTATATTTTTGTAATTTGAATAAAAATTAAAATGTTACAGCACTTACTCGAGAATACCTTTAATAACATGCTTTGATGTTAAGAATTAGGATAACAAATTTCCACACATAAATGCTGTAGGAAGTCAGACAGGACTGTATATTAATTTAGAAAAAGTGTCACTCTTGAATATTAATGCCGCACTATAACGTGAGGATGATTATAGGAACATTTAAGGTTCAGGAGAGGCTACAAGGACAGGGCCACCACGATCGTCTGCAATTCATTTTTAACATTAACAAGATGCTTACTTACTGTACAGAATAGATTGGTTCCTGTTAATTATTAAGGACATAAACAAATAATAAAGTTGACATAATTGTTGTCATTACGGTAAAAATGATATGAAACTGAAAATAAAACACCAAAGCATCACAAAATTAACATCATCAAAATTCAGAACAATGGTGTACTAGCAGAACTAGCAAAACAAAACCAACCTGTCAATGTCACCGAGGGAATGTGCTTCTAGGAAAAGAAAGACAATAGACAGGGAAAAAAAACTATTGTAGGTCTCACGAAGAGACATACACAAGCCATGGTTAGAACTCCAGTATCTAGCATGTTGATGGTTCTTGTTTTCTTTATGATGTTTTTGTTTAATTAAAACCTTATTAGTGGTTTGATGCTACAGTGTACAGTACTTCAATAAAAATTTATTTCATTGTATTTTCACAACTGCTGACTGAGGCACTCATATAGTGTAGAATTTCCAAATTTAAAATTAAGGATAAGCTAGTCCCTGGTACTAGAACATTATTATAAGTACAGTAGATATCAAAAATTAGGGGTGGGCTTACAATATACATCAGGTATGGGTACTGTATGCGGGTTGTTGACATTTAATAACTTTTGCAGCCTAACTTCGTAACACATTATGGTTTAAGTGCACAGTTACGAAAGGTGTATAGTATGTTACGATATTTTTGCCACCCCCAAGGCCGATTAACCTGGGTAAGAGTATTTTGTATAGAATAATCATAACCCTCAGTTACAGGTGGGCTTACACCTGAAGAATTATTGGTAGTGTGTGAACTGGCTCATGGATAAATGTGGATACTGTATGAATATGGAAGGGCAAAAAAACTGGAAACAGCCAGCTCTAATTTGAATTTTTACCCTCACATCTTGCAGATTAAGGGTATTGTAATAGTGTGTGCAATTAAAAAATTACTGGAATGATTTACAATTACTTCAAATTTTCACATATTGACAGTTAAATGTATCTCGGTCCTTCTTGGATTTAGTGCTGATTGGAAGTAATGCAGAATTTAGAATGTTATTTACAACTTTCCGGCTTGCCAACAGACTGAGCATTTGACCGAGTTGTTTGGCTAGGCAGAGCAGACTCGAGTGGATAGACTGTATACCAAATTCTGGCCGGCAGACTGGAAGCGCTTCAGGCAGCGTACAAACTCGTCTGATTGATGGGCTTGCCATGCAATGCCTATGATGCTAGGCCTCCTTTGGCATTATTTTTCCGGTAGATGTTACCACAAATGTACACTAGCATAGAGTATAAATAGACCACGTTTAGAGAATCATAAAATTTGTGGGTGTGTGTGGTTTTTGCACTTATTATAGTTGAGTACTTTACTCTTCATATCCATATTAACTACTTCTACTGTTAATTATGGGTCAGCATGGAAGTGATCGATTGGCCAAATGATCAATAACTTATTACTCAATCATCCTACGAAATGATTATGACTATTTTCAATGAGTACTCTCCTCTCCTCAGAACACTGACAAACCCATCAATTACACTGACATGTTTAATTAGAGAATAAGATCACATGATCAAGTGCCAAAAAATGCAGATAAAATAAAGTTTAAAAAGGAAAACAGGTAGAGTAGCTGCCAAATTGTACTAACACATGGCAACAGGTTGCATTGTATAGCAACCTTTAACCCTGTAACCATAGCAGAATTTGCATTTCGAAATGCACTGTCAGGGAACTGATGAAGATATAGATACTGTAAAATATGCAGGTTTTTATTTTTTTTTTAACAGCATTTGATATCAGTACGATTTCAATGAGTTGAATATCCATCTTCTTGTTTATTATCTTTACATGTTAACATTTCTCTCATCAGATTAACATTTATCAATATGGTACAGTAACTAGTTTATTGATTACAGTAATGTTGTTTAAATAGCACTGAATTATTGTAAACATGCTGATAAATATCAGCGGTGGATCCAGGATTCGTAATGCTGTAGAGGGGCCCAGGAAGGGATCCACCCACCTCAGCCCCACCATGATTATGGCACTTCTATAGATCAATGGCGTATCTACTTGTAGTAGTCTTAAAATTATGGGGCTGATAGGAGAGCGCGAAGGTCATGTAGGGGGTTCGATGGTTATGTGAAGGGCGCTAACTCGCAAAATAAGGTAATTTTTAACTACTTGCGTGTGATTTTTGGAGGGGGGGACGACTGGGAGAGCATGAGTATTTTTGGAGGGGCTTTCTAGATGGCCGGAAATGCCACTCTTAGGCTTTGAATAATGGAGGAGGGGGGGAAAGAGGCATCTCCCCTTGAAACCGCCACTGAGTATGCACTACAGCTCACTAACAGCCAACCCAACGAAAACCAGTGCCTTTGCATTGCTGATAGGAGAGCGCTCGAGGGGGTTCGATGGTTATGTGAAGGGCGCTAACTCGCAAAATAAGGTAATTTTTAACTACTTGCGTGTGATTTTTGGAGGGGGGGACGACTGGGAGAGCATGAGTATTTTTGGAGGGGCTTTCTAGATGGCCGGAAATGCCACTCTTAGGCTTTGAATAATGGAGGAGGGGGGGAAAGAGGCATCTCCCCTTGAAACCGCCACTGAGTATGCACTACAGCTCACTAACAGCCAACCCAACGAAAACCAGTGCCTTTGCATTCAAAATAAAAAAAAGTTAAATAAATAAACACAGCATATCAATATGGACAATCAGTCACAATCAATGCATTTTTCCTGCATTAGAGATACAGTACTGTACATTGGTCCATATTTCAAAAAATTAAACTAAACTATAACAGTATGTAACTCTCAATATTAAAGATTAAACAAGACCTAGGTTTATTTGGTATATTCTATCATTTAAGCGTTAATACCTAGCTCTCAACAATATAGTTCTTTTTTATGCTTGATTCTTGATCTGAATACTCCTCAATGTCCTTAAGGAACGGAGTAACACGATCTTATGTATATAAATATGACAATCTTCTCGTAATCTTCATTAACACTGAAGATGTTCTGACAGTGAAGAAATATACATTAATATAAGTAATATACTTCTGTTTCGTAACTTGTCAACCTCTGTCACTGATTCTGCCTTTATATGAAACAAAAAAAGAGGTGGTTATCTTGCAGAATAAGAATATTCACTATTTCATCATAATTTTTTTTACTGTTGTGGCAACCGCTTTGAGTAGAGCAGTGTTCATCAAATTTTTTACTTCACCGCCTACTGGAGATTTTAGAGACTATAGCCTCGGCCCAGCCACACCAGTGACCAACATATACTGTAGAAACCTTCCAAAATGTTCTGATCATGAAATCACCTCTATATTCCTAAGATGATTTTACATCGTTATCTGTTCTATTAATTACCAAAAATTAGGATAAACTGCACATTTGCTATAAGTGAAGCAGTTTAATTACGAAAACAAATCTGATTTTCTTCTTCTTGGTATCTTCGTGGCCTTCCAAAAATGTTTTGCAGCCCAACATTGGGCCCCAGCCTAAACTTATCGGACCATCGCAGTAGAGGCAATATGATATCATCTGGGGGTTTCGTTGAAAGTTAACAATTCTTGGCAATGATAACTTACAGGTGTAGCCTGAAAAATTTCAACAGATAGTTTAATAGAATAGTCATCTATCTTCCACAGTAGACCTTCACTCCCAAAAGCAACCTACCTTTGGCAGGATGGGAATGTTTCATTGTTTCCTTCTATGCTGTTTTGTGTCTTGAAAATCAATCTGACATTAATGTTTTTCCATAATTAAAGTTACTATCATGCAATATATTGTTTGTGACCTAATTTCTAATTACTGTACATATAGCACAAATTTAATTAGATTAACAATTGATTATCCCCAAATTAATCGTACAATGTAGCAATACAGCATGTCATTTGTGTATTGTACAATTGGCCCTGTATGAACGGGCCAATTTCATAGTCTACAATGACTAATATTGCAGTCACATTGTTAATTCAGAATCTATCATAACAAATAATTTCATCCAAAGGTCAAGGGTCAGATATGAAATATTTGAAGTGAAATCTACACATATTCCAAATATTGATATTCACAGTCGACAAGCAGTAATTATAATCTCTGCTAATCGCCTCCGCGTAACTTCCCCTATCTCCTCTGAAACCATTAGCAAGAATGTGCTCATCTTCCATACGCTGGGGTTTCTAGGCTGGATATTGGATAGGGAAAAAAAAAAAAAACCAAAAAAACCCTAAAAACACTACCTGCTTCAACTATGTTTCGCAAGTTGTTTACAGTACATCACATAAATACTAAACAATTCCTTTTGTTCTGTACTGCAGTGCTCAGGTCTATGAAAATATCGCGCAAGGCCGCAAAAGAAACAGTCTATGTTTCGCAGCTACATTACGTCACCATGCAGTGCTTCAACAAAAACATATGAGCCCCATGTTTCCTGCATGCTGTCCGATAGTTGTCAGCTGTCCTGAGTAACAGAGTACGGTATCCATTGCATTAAATGCTGAATATTACGGTAGTCTTATGGCTCATAACACCAGCAATAAATGGCATGTTTTACAAATCGATCAGGTAAAAATATAGATACGCCTGGGCACAAGGCATGATAAAGCTAGGCTAGGCCTAATCATTTCGACTATGGTAGGCTAGGGATGGCTACAGTAAGACTAGCCTAGGGCTAGAGGCCTAGCTAGCATAACTAGACTAGGGTAGGGCCTACCTGCAGGCCCCCTCTCTCGAATCCGGGTTGATTTGCCTTGGGTCAATCTGGCTATTCTTCCCCTATGCCATAGTGCATTAAGATAGCGACACTGAAGTTTAAGTCTAGGGTCAAGCCAGCTCCACCAATCACCACCTCAAATTTACATAAACACGTCAGGACAATGTCCACGGGCTATATTTTGTTATGCCAACATATACTACAGTACATACAGAACAGTAGGCCTACAGTACTTGATTTTTTTTTTACGTACATGAGGGTATAGGCCTACTTCAATGAAGGCCATATCAAATTAGACAATAATTCCTCACAAGGACTACTGTATTAAAAAAAAACACTCAAAACATTATCTAAAAAGATGTCCTTAGAAAAAAAAAATGACAAGGTATCCACAACGTTCAACTACACATCGCCACCTTTCCCACCATTCAACCTTCAAAAAGCTTTTGTAAATTAAAATTAACAAGTGATACTGGTGCTTGTTCTTTGTAAATTGTGTGTTTTACAGTACCTGTATTCTTTTCCTTTTATTGTTTTTTATATTGTTATAATGGCATCACGGCCTTGTTGAAAAACACCGTTGGGTGATACAAGCTTCCGTGTGTAAATAAAGATTTTATTATTTTATTATTATTATTATTATTATTATTATATTATTATTATTATGCAGAGCACAGGTATGCTAGGCACAATTATAAATACAAGCGCTTGCTGCAGTTTGTAGCATGATGTTGTATCGATTCAGATTAAATTACAATGAACACTGCATTAAAAATTCAATCACAGAGGGGGCAATGGAGGAGACTAAAGCCACTTTAAAAATGTAAGTTGTGTTGTTTTTAACCTAGTTGTTCAAGTTGCAAAAACTGAAATTTGCCAATAAAACTTCAAAACTTGTTAATTCTTGTTGATTAGTCAAAAAAAGATTGTCTTATAAATTTTTTATGTACTGTACAGTTAAGTATGACTGCTTTTTTATGAAGAAATACTAAGACCGTAGTTCCTCGGGTATAGCCCACTCGGGTACACAAAAACGTCCTACGTTACACCCCATTTTACATACTTGTACCAGCCTTTCCTCAGGCAGAAGACCAGGAATGAGTAGCTATAGCTGACTTTTACAAATACTCTATTTAAAACCATATTCAATATTCACTTTGAACAATTTGGCAAGCAGTGCTGAATAATTGCCTTTTGATTGAAAAGGGGATTCCCATGTATAGCCCACCTCCAAAATTAGCCCAACTTTGTGTTTAAAGAGGTTGGGCTGCCGCTTACACTAAATGAACTATGGTAAATTGGATAAATTCAGTGTGTAAAAAGCACGAACAAAATTTTCATTAATTTATGATGTCATGTTACAATTACTTTTTGTATTTTGTTGATTTTGCTGACCTACATAGGACAGTTATACAAAATTAATCCTTTAATTTGACACTCGGACTACACAACTCCCTTAAGCCTCTAACACATAAAAATAACCAACTCTGCAATAACCATTTGCAAAGCATGCCATTTACACAAGAAATAAACAGATTAATTGGTGGTATTATGTATTTATGAAAATGAGCAAAATTTGCTAAATTATACCTGGGTATTGTGCCTACTGTATATTAATGTGTTCCTTTCTTATTGTCACTGCATTCTGCCCAATTTGAAAACTATCGGACACACTAAACTCTAACTTACAGCAGCAATGGCAGCAACATTATCACTCTGTACTATTACCACTAAACAATACTGTAGCATGAAGAAGAACACTGAAAACAATAGTCTCCCTTGAGCTCCAATCCAATAGGGAGGCTAATTATAACTATTTTCACAAAGCCATTTGTGTACTGTAAAACCTACTGTAGTATTACAACTAAACCTCTAAAACTAATTATCTAAATGACTAATTAGCATAATCACACCACTATTAACAGGCTTCATTTCATATTGTCTCATCTCATATTCTCCCATAGAAACCAAATTTCCAGTACCATTAAAACCTATCATCAAAATGGCCTTTACCTGTACTCTCAACCCCACAAGACAGCAGTAGACAGTGTCACATTGCCAAGCACGAAGAAAGAGTCTAGCAATGTACTGTTGCAGTGCAGAGAACTCAGGATTGTCATGGATGTGTGAATCTGTTCTACTTTACGCTCATTTTGCGGGACCTTATATTAGCAAATTTTGCCAAGGGGCGGGGCTTTTGCAGAAAGGTCCATTATACTCTTTGAATGACAACACAAATTACTGGTTTCAATGTCAACAACTTGTCATAAACAAGTGACTATATATAAGACAACAATACAACAACAACTTGACCATGAAAATAAACAACCATCAAGAGTGTACAAAATGAACAGTTCTACTATAGTAAGGATCATTTTGTCAATGGATAGATTTATACTAATATGTACAACACTTATGCCCAAGTCTTCAAAAGAAAAACTGGTCTTATAGCAAAAACAAAATTGCTGAAACCAGTCTGCTCAAGCCTAATCGGCCAGAAACCTAATATTACTGTATTAAACCTGTGATGTACCATTTTTCCAACACCTGGAGGGGTGTAGGTATGCCATGGTAGGGTATGAGTGGCTGACAACAGAGCATCTCAACTGTCAAGGTACCCACGGGTATATGCCTGTCTCTTATACACATCTAGATGTGTATAAGAGACTGATTTTTAGGGGTTGTGAAAAATGAAAATGCGGAATTAAACCCCCTACAGTACAGTATTCCAATGGAAACTTAATATTTAGTAATTCTTAGTAATTTTAACCCACCTCACTTTGGAATTTATTTGCTGCCATGGGGATGCGTCTCCACCCACCCCGCCCCAGCCTATGCCCTTGGTACCAATTCCAAAATAAATCATGACTACACATGCAATGAGCAATTATGGTACCCCTGCCCTCCGGATAATACTTGGCAAACTGACACACTGTGCTACCGTATCTTCTACCTGCGGAGCCACCTCATGTACACACAGAATTTGTATTAACAATACCTTACATTTTCAATGCCACAATATATAAAATGGATTCATACTACTCTACATGTAGACGAGGCAAACAGGTGTCTTTACAGAAGTACACAAGTGAAATTCACAGTGAAACTCCGACCCCATACCCTGGTCATATTACGGCAGAAAAATGCTGGTAGGTAAAATCAGACAATAAATACTGTAAACAGAAACAGAGTCAATGTTTATTGCCTGTGAAGTTAATGAATCTACCTCTGTAATTGGCACCACCACTTAATTTCAATTCTCGCAAAATTAGAGTTTGTTGGGAACTGACGGTTTTAAATACTTTTATAAATGGTAAAGGTGCTGCATTCAAAGCAGTCCTCGAATAGTTGCATAGTCCTAATAATAAGCAAGTTTACTACAGATTTGAAATAAAATAACAAAATTAAGCATTTTCATGCCAAAAACATTTTTCAGGGTCGCTAGGTTTAATGTTGTCGGTGACTGGTAATAGAACTTGTCATGTCTTTCTTTCTTTGTGCAAGTGTACTGTGGGCGAAGTAACATTTCCTGAACTGGGCTATTTCCTGAATTGGGTTTTTCCCCCCATCAGAGTAAAACTAGATATTTTTTTTCTATCATATTGACCTTGCTTCTTACGACTAACCAAATATTGATACCTCCTCGGACGTCGTCCATACAACAACTCCCTGGTAATAGTAATCCTGTGGGAGTATTTTTAAACCAAACATGAAGTTACAGGCATAATCGTGACAAAAACAGTGTTTTTTTGGATTTTTTTATCAGCCATACAAAGTTTGTTCAACTTAATAGTTTGGCAGACAATCTGTATTTTCTGTGTGATTTTACCTATGCTATATCCACCAAACACCAGGGCTTTAAAGCCTAAAAAACATTTCGCCTATAAAATCTCGGGTCTACTCATAATACTAGAAATTGCAAATTGCAAGTGAAGTGCTGCGAAGTACAACTGCATATAAATGTTCTTCGAACAAAATTATTTATAATAAAATAAAAATATAACAAATAATATGAGACACGACCCATTGTCTATATTAGAACACTTCTCATTGGGTAACAAAGTCGTAATTTTTCATTTATTATAGTGTCTATAGTGATGAATTATGATTTAGGTTTTTTTTAATAAAGTTTCAAAAATTTCTATGTATGTGGAAAATGTAGTTGATACCAAAGGTTACAATTTTTATTTTGAAGACTGCATGGTCTAGGAAGTGTACATTTTTTTATGTTCAAGTTTCCAAGGGCCGGTTTTCTAGGGGTGAGGTGACTGCCAAAGAGTGTTGCCAAAGTGCGAGCCAGCGTGTTATTTGATCACAAGTGCGAGACATCACAAGTGTGAGCCAGCGAGCCATGACGTCACGACAATAGATACGAGACGTTACTCGAGTTGTGCGAGGTATCGGCTGAGATTTGTGGAGTACAATTCAAAAAACAACTATAGGTCTAATAATGAATTATTGTGATGTTAGACAATGTTAGCTCAAGGAGCGACGTTGTTTTTCATTGGGACCTTCGTCCCTTCAAGGCTAGGCCTATACCATCCTAGCTAGTCTAGGCCTAGAGTAGGATAAGACTAGCGTGACATGCGGACGTTGGTATGTGTTGGTTAGTCTACAAACGTTGCCTAAAGTAATTGATTTTACCCAGCAGAACGAAAGAAGGAAACTCCGCTTTTCAGTCGTCTTAGGCCTTTGTTTTTTGACAAACAATGACCTTTCGGAGGTCAAATTGCTGTCAAGAATATGAATTGGCTGCTTCGCAGCAAAAAATAATCTCTGATCAAGTTTTTATTTTTAATTTGCTATGTCATATTTAGCTGAACTAAGACTACCAATAAGATAGTTAATACATACTCCAAGTATCGAAATGCACGCCATCGTGTCGAGATTCAATATTTCGACATTAATTATGTCATCATTAGGAATGACTACCAATCTTTTGGCATTTGTTGATTGGTTGATAACAAATTTAATTCTAGATAGATCTGGGTAGGGTCATCCCTACTTCACGTTGGTCCAGTGTTGTGTTTTAGCCTTCACTTTATTGAAAAAATATTAATTGAATGGTTATTAATTTTAGTTTCTTTAAATATATTTGTTTATAACTTAATTTTTTCTCGCAGGCCAGAATAATTTGCTTCACGGCCAAATTTTACCAGCGGGTTGGCTATTCAGAACCAGGGTTATAAGGCATTAAAAGAATAAACAAAAACAACTAAATAATTCACATTTCTACTTGACATCCAACATGAATAATTTCTGTATTATTAATGTTTTTAAATCATACTGTGATTAGACTGTATTCCACTAAGCACCACCCCTTGGATATTGTTGCCAAGGTCCAATAAATGACAGCTAGCCATAACCCTATAGCTAGCTATAGGGTTATGGGACATATGTTATTCCTAGCCCTGTCTATTGAATATATTATATTTTGATTGGTTAGATGTTAAGTTTAATTAACATACAAGAAAGGTCATATACAAACCATTTGTTTTGTGAGCTATTTTGATAGGGAAAATATCAATGGCAGATATCCAGGAATTCAAAACAGGGATGGGGGCCCAGACAGACAGATAGAAGGTTTAGAACACCTTAGTCCATATTTTACGGCTATGGCGCATCTAGATTGCGCAAATAGCATTCTTTAATTATGATGAATATGATTTTCTTTTCTTTTTTGCATGGCTAGATTTAAATTTATATTGAATGGTATTACAATACAGTATTTCTAATAAATTAACCATAACCACTGTATAATTTATGCACAGTACTGGTACAAACTGTGTATCAAGTTACACGCTTGACTAAACTCACAACAAAGATTCTCATTATACATCAATGAACATTATTATTTTATTATTTTAATTCAAATAGTTACCACCGATGTTTGTACTACAGGTCTATCTGTCTGTCTAGCAGGAAAGCAAAAAACGAATAGATCAATGCCATCATCAAAATTAATTGAGTGTTGGTACATGAGACTTTTAGAGATGCATTTTCGGGTGAAAAGGTCAAAGGACAAGGTCAGGGTCACCAAAACTTTCAAAATCACATTAATATTAAGGATTATGCCACATAAAACTATTTGAATGGATCAATAAACTTCATATAATCAAATCAATCAATCAATTCAAATTACAGTAGCACATTGAGTATATATTGCAAACATCAATCTAATTCATATGCTAAATAGTTAAAACGTTTTATTGAATATAAATATGATTGGGACTTTCAGGTTGGAAAATCACAAAACAACATTTTTATAATCAATCAGTTTATCAAGAGCTCCAGGTCACGATTTGGCATCTACTTGACCTCTGTACAACTTCAATTATGGATGTTGAAGAAAAGAAAGTATACAATAGCCCAACCATAGGAGGTATTGCAAGCCTTGCTAATACAATTGCTATTAATTATTCCGGACAGAAGCATTTTAAGCAATGATTTATTCAGGAATATAAGGTCCCCTGCCTATTTAAGAGCTTCAGGATTCCCCTGACCCATGGGAAAGATGCCTAACAGTGTCCCTCCTGGTTAATAACTTAGACCAAATCATATTTTAAATTTTGCAGTAAGAAATAAGTCCACTACAGAAGGGTTAGTTTCATAGTGACAGATCTGCTTATAAGGACCTCCTGAGCAGTAATACTCATCATTAACAATAGTGGTAATGTCTGATAAAAGTACCATACTGTAGTTCCTAGGGTATAACTATAAGCCAACCCCTTACATACTTTTCGCCCAATTTTATGTACTCGGTACCAGCCTGCCCTCAGGCAAAAGCAAGGGTATAGTTCGAACGAAGGGCTTTAGGCTGATAATACTCTTTAAAAAAAATCAAACATCGGCTTTGAATAAAAAAATTTCCTTTTGATTGAAAAAAGGAATCCCCAGGTATAATCCCACACATCAGCCCAATTTTTTACTCAAGGGAGAGGGGGGAGGGGGAAGGGCTTACTGTAGTGACCAGAGGAACTATAGTATTTGTACAGTAAATGACGGCCATTTTTTTTTTTTTTTTTTTTTTTCAGAAAATGATGACTATTGAAAACACTGACACTTAACACATTTAAACATACTCTGAAAACTATAAATATGCAAGCATGACATGCCAAGGCAAAGCAAATTGTAATAACACAACACTATTACTATTAGCTACCACAGTAACAATAGAAAAAAGCAAGCCGAGCACCTCAAACATAGCAGGATAGAAGATGGGGTGTGAAATGCCAGAGTAACGTTAATTTATTATTTACATCAATATTCATCCTACCTGCCTGCTTGTGAATTCGTGATCGGTGGTGAGGATTGCTCGAGCTACTCATCACACAGTGTTGTGTTAACGATGACGTACGCAATATATCCTTCCAAAATTTACAGTAAACTTTTTGATTATCAGCCTCAAAAATACTGATTCCACAACTGAAGTCAACAGATCTGCATCAGTGACAGAGATTGGAACTGTCTTCATTCAATTAGGAGAAGATAGTATGCAACTCCATCTGACAGTACAGTATATTCAATTTTGGGGTTTTTTTTTAAACTTAATTATTTGGCTATGGAAGGCGACTTTGTGTATTTTGTATAGGCTAGACGAAATAAAACATTTTAACTGTCACTGTCAATATATCTCACTGTATCAAACAAGCCTCTATCAAAACGTAATTCGTGCCGAGTTACTGCGTTTCGTATAAATAAGCAGCAGTGACATGTTAATTGTTAATGTCATAAAAGGCAAAGCAAATTGTAATAACGCAGCTCTATTAGCAACCAAAACAACAATAAAGAAGCAAGCCGAGCAGCCACAAACGTAGCATGATAGTAGAAGACAGTGTGAAACGCCAAAACGGGTACGTTAATTTATTATTAAACATCAATATTATCCATCCTACCTGCTTGCTTGTGTAGTCGTGGTCGGTGAGTATTGCCCGAGACACTCATCACCGTGTTGTGTTAACGACGACGAAACGAATGTAATAATCCTTCCAAAATTTAGTAAAAATTAACCATTAAAACCTACATTCACCAGCCCATTTGAATCACCGTTAATTCTACATTGGTGTTGGATTGCAGTGTTAGTATTACTTTCAACCCTTACGAGAAAATTTACCGGGAAAAAATCGACTTTAATCCCTACCACAATTTCTCACATCTGTTTAGCTGCCTATTCCTGTGGCTAGCAATAAAAACTGAATTGCTAGACGTCGGTCCAGTCGTATTTAATGACACCTCAAATCATTATATCACAAGGTAAATATATAAAATTCCTGGATGGCAGGCTAATGATTGGGTGTGGACTACGTACAGTAGTATAATGTACGGTAATGCTTTCTATCTCTGTCCGAAGTTCCCGTGTTTTCGAGCATAATTGATAATATTGTTAATGAAACTGAATCGTTTATTTCCCCAAAAATATTCACACTTAGGCCTATTATTCATTTCTACAACCAATCTGACAATTTACCTTTCCAGTTATCAGACTCTTGAAGAACGCATCCAAATTTCAGATCGAAATACTGCTAATTCACAAAGCAATGTTGCCCTCTGCAACATCAACATCATACGCATGTATAGCACTCTAAATACATGTTTTGCTCCAACTGTTAAACAAAACAATATTGTTTAGTCGCAAGAAAT
>NW_022737244.1:250905-253247 GCF_011630105.1 Anneissia japonica
ATGTAATTATATGCCTATAATTTTCTGGAGAATTACACAACATATTTAATGTGTTTGCTTTTCTCTGGCTATTTATATCTCAGTTTGTTTGTTCTTTTGTCTTGTACGGCCTATTTTTTTAATTTTTTTTTTTGCCGACATAAATAAATTAATACATAAATCAACATATATATATAAATACGTATTTAGGCTAATATAAACTCTCAATACAGTGTGTGAGACTCAATATTTGCTACAAAACCCATGTGGTCATTTTATTTACAAGAAATAGGCCTATCTCCATGGTCTAGTGGTTCTTAAATAGGCGTCCCGTTTTTCCAAATTATTCTTGCCCGCGAGAAAAAAAAAATTTTAAAAACATATTTAAAGAAACTAAAATTAATAACCATTCGATGAATATGTTTTTAAAGTAAAGGCCAAAACACAACACTGGGCCAGTGTGAAGTAGATAACCCCATCCAGGTCTAGAATTAAATTCGTTACTATAAACCAACGACAAACGCCAAAAGATTGGTAGTCTTAAGTTCAGCTAAATATGACATTGTCATGAATTCCTACTTCACGTATTTCCGAGCGGTATAGAAATGACTAGGAATCCCTCTTTGACATATAAAAATATAAAACACAGCTCACAAAGTTGTAACACAACTCAAAAATAAACTTTTATTCTGTATAAACTCCAAGAAGAATCCGGTATCCAAATAATACAATAACATTCACATAAACACGGTTTTAAAAAGAGCTCCAGAAAGATAAAACTATCAGTTTATATGACCTAGCTGTACAACTCCAGAGCATTCAAGAGCATTCTATATTGCATAGGTTCCTCATTGGTTACCTTGCATTATAATTAACCAATTAGACTTATTTGCCTCTAAAGTACCCAATATTCCAGAAGCTTCCATATATTACTCTTGGATTCTACATGGGTGTCATGTGTTCCTATAATTACCAATGTGGTTTACACTATTTATTTGGTCAATTAAATGTTATTCTAGAATGTTCTATGTACGGTATTAAATATGTTAAAGTAAGGCAAGGAATGGTAATTTATTACAGAATAAGCAAAAAAATACAGGGGAAATGCTTTTAGGTTTCAAAGCCCTGGTATTTGGTGGATGATAGGTGAAATCACACAGAAAATACCGATTTTCTGCTAAACTATTAAGTTGAAAAAAATTCGTATGGCTGATTAAAAAAAATAATAATAATAAAATAAAAAAAACTGTGTTTTTTTTTTTTACGACTATGCCTGTAGATTTATGTTTGGTTTGGAAATAGTCCTACGGGATTACTAGGCCTATTACCAGGGATTGGACGACGTCCGAGCAGGTAACAATTCTGGTTAGGCATCGAAGCAAGGTCAATATGATAGAAAAAAAAAATACCTAGGTTTACACTGATAGGGGGAAAAGCCCAATTCAGGAAACGTACTTCGCCCACGGTACACTTGCACAAAGAAAGAAAGACATGACAAGTTCTACTACAGGTACCAGTCACCGACAACATAAACGTCCAGCGACCCTGAAAAATATTTTTGGCATGAATATATGCTTTATTTTTTTAAATTTCAAATCTGTATAAGTCTGCTTGTTATATGGCCTATATGCCAATATTCGAGGACTGCTTTAATTGTGGCACTTTACCACTTATTATCATGCGTAAGTAATTAAAACCGTCAGTTCCCAGCAAACTCAATTTTTTGCGAAAATCGAAAGTGGTGGTGCCACAGTTGCAGAGGCAGATTCCCCAATGAACTCAACACACTCGTTAGTAAAAAGTCATATGTAACATGAGGCAGGGCCGTAGCCACCGGTACGGTTGGTCAGGTTTCAACCTGACCACGAGTTAATTAATTAGGTTTTGAATAGGAAAAAAGGGCTCAATTCCACCTGTATGTTTAGACTCAACCTACTCTCTCTTTGACATAACTCAGGAACCGTTAATGATAGTTTCATTATTTTCTTCTCTTTGTGTAAAATTTATAATGACTGATTAAGAAACTAGGATGCATGAATTTTTTCTTCAGTTGAAATTTAGTGTCTATTGGGCTTACCTTTTATCCAAATAAAGTAGGTTAGTTACTACACAGTTTTTGCAGAAAATCAGACTAACGGTTCCATACACTTGCCTAGGACATCACTTCTTCACTAAATTACCAAGCCAAGACAAAAAAAAACATGCCTTTATCTGTATATTTATTCCTGATAGTTCTAGTATGCAACAATATTTTCTATAAATAATGATAATGTAAATATACCCTTTTTAAGCACTTCTCTTAAATATATATCAAGCGCGGATCCATATAGATAGCAGCTTGTTTTGTCGCTGAAGATAAATTT
>NW_022737244.1:253294-261678 GCF_011630105.1 Anneissia japonica
TTATTTGAAAAGTTTTTGTTTTCTCGATGCTTTGAAATACACTTCGTGCATTATGAGACGTTTATTATTGAATACACTCTGAATTCATAGTTTTCCCCTACTTTGCTATGGACAATTAATAATTATGAAGATGAAGAAGATGATGATGATGAGGAGGAAGCTGTGCAAGATTAATTAACAAGCTCTTTGATGTGAAATGTCAAGCGAGGCCCGTAGCCTAAGCTATGGTTGGGAATTTGGAGACATTATCGTCGTCGTCAAAATGTTCAATGCACACAGTCGGACAATAAATGATTTATGATGTTTTGTATAGAAAGTAATATGAAACTCATAAAATATTAGTTCAGGCATTCATTTATCTGTCTGTGGAAAATATAACATATGAATCATACAAAATTTAAAAAAATAAAATAAAATAAAAATATGTAAAATACACTAAATCAAAATGGAATATTCACTGCCTGTTGCATCCAGTTTTAGTACGGTATTGCAGGGGTTCAGAAGGTTTTACAGTATAACCAATCCCCGTATTTCTGATAGATTGCTGATTAAAATGTAAAATATTTAAGATTTTATATTCAGTACCGGTACATTCTCAAATGTTATGAAAATCTCAATAGTCCTATCCTAAAATTACGTTATATTCATGCACCGAAGTAGAAAGTTTAACTTAATAATTTTGATATGTTTTATGTTTTTTGTTGAATGGTTTTTAATTATATTACAGTCTAATATGACCACAACATAAGGAAGTCCTCTCTTTTAAACTTAAACTTTGCGTATCTCAATAATATACATATATATATATATTTTTTAAATCAAGAAAGTCCACTCGTTAAATTAATATAGTATAGAGAATTTTGTCCGTCAATCTCAGATATCCAAATTTTAGGAAATTACGTTTTATGCATTCACCGACATGAGAACTTTAACCTAATAACTTTGATATGTATATATTTTATGTTGTTTGTTGAATGGTTTTTAATGATATTATCAGTTTTATATGACCACAACATAAGGAATTCCTCTCTTTTAAACTTCTAACCTTCTAAACTTTGCGTATCTCAATAATATACATATATTTTTACGTTTTATGAAAGCACCGACGAGGAAAGATTAAACATAATAATTTTGATATGTACATGTTTTATGTTAAGTGTTGATTGGTCTTAGTTAATAATATTACAGTTTAATGGCTTAATGTTAATAATATTACAGTTAATGGTTTACAACAGTTTAACGGTTTAATGGCCCCGAAACCCTGAACCCCGACCTGGGGCCCTTGGCGGCCCCCTAGCCCCAATCATCAGTGCTCGCGATTCGCTCGCAAACTGACCACTTCAATTCTCGTGGCTACGGTCTTGTAAGGCTGTATGAATACAGGCCTTATAAGCATTCAAAATTACTAAGTTGTTAGAGCTTCCGGGAACTTAGCCCCCCCCGGACCCACTACCGGACGACCCCCTTCAGAGGTTCTGAGACATCGTTCCTCCAATGCCGTTGGGCAAATATTGGCGCCAGCAATTTTGTTTTGATGATTTTCACACAAGCAAGAAATGGAGATCAATAAGCAAGAAATAAGTATAAGAAGAAAATCAAGAATTTGTTTCGTGAGTATGCTATACTGAATGGGACCACTGATAACCCGGATTCCACTATTACGAACTTAACCGGCCGAGAACTTACCAAAGAAGAAAAATCAGTGTTAACATTTGGACTTAAGCATGGGCTCGCAACAAGACAAAGAGACTTATATTATATTATATACCGAGTCTATTTATGAACAACTCGAATCTGCTAATGTCCTACCTACATCTTCTATTAAACTTCAGAAGGTTAAGAAGAACACGTTACGGGCGTTTGCATTTAATAATTCTTGACTTTTGACTGTAAGATGTTCACTGACTCAAGACGCATCAGAATTCTAAAGAACCTAAGGAATAAGTTTGTTATATTGAAACCCGAAAAAGGTAACGGTGTAGCACTCCTGAACAAACTAGACTACACTCAAGTACTTTATGATCTATTCAGTGATGCTAATAAGTTCAAGAAAATATATGACTGCAAATTAGCATCCAAATTTCAAAGTCTACAAACATATCTGCGAACGATCTTCAAACGCGGTGAAATTACTGCAGAGAAATACAAAAGCATGAGGCCTACATACACCAGACCAGCTCGTGCCCATGGGTTGCAAAAATCAATAAGGACTTCGACGCTATCCCTCCATTACGTCCTATGATACAACCGGTATCTACTGCCTTCTACCCTTGGATGTATACAATTTATACTTCCATGCTTCTACCATGGAGGTGCTTCTACCCACGTAGCACAGTTCCTGAAAAGACTACTTAACCCTTTAGACAGCAACGACTATGTTCTCAAGGACTTGATACTGCTCAACGAATCAAGAACATATCTATAGACTTATATAATCAACGTTTTGTGTCATTTGACGTCCAGTCATTGTTTACGAATGTTCTACTTTCGAGAACTATTAATATTATATTAGATAGAATATATAACAAGAAAAACACACTTCGTAAGTTAATTAAAGACTAGTACTGAAACCATTTTCTCTTGTAATTATGAATATTATAAGCAAGTTGATTGTGTGTCAATGGGTTCACCACCGGACCCGTACATTATGATGACTAAATTAGAGCAAATTGTCATAGCTGATCTAAGACCGTTCCGATATTATTAAATTCTATGGTCGATTTGTTGACGACACTCTGGTTCTAGCCAAGCCCTCCAATTTCAAATTAATTCTAGACCATTCTACAGGGGTGGCGCCAGGATTTGCCCGAAGGAGGGAGGAAGAGGTCCACGACGGGGGGGGGGGGGACGATTCCCCCGACGAGGAGTCAGATTTCCCGACGAAAGCAAATTGGGCGTGGTCGAGCTTTGTTTAAAGGCTTCGAATGTGGTCGAGGGGAGAAGCTACGAAAAGTTTGACAATTTAGGGGTTTCAAAGGGTTATTTAATCGATTTTAGAGTCTACTACCGTATATGTAGAAAGTACATTAAAACAAATTTCTCCCCGACTAATTTTCTCTCCGACGGAAAGGGGGGGGGGGGCAGCTCTAACCGACAGGGAGCCCTGCCTGAAGACTAAGAAAATTTCTTACTTCATTTCGACAAAAGATACTACTCCCATTGAGTATAGAAGTTCTGTAGTGTACCGTAGCATTTTAAATGTCCTGGATGTGACCATGATTATATTGGTAAAACAGATAGGCGTTTTATTACCAGACAGGTCCGTAGCCACCGGTACGGTTGGTCAGTTTCGACCTACCACTTTTCGACAGACCACAAGTTAATTAATTAGGTTTTGAATAGGAAAAAGGGCTAAATTCCACCAGTATGTTTAGACTCAATCTACTCTCTCTTTGACATAACAAAAGAACCGTTAATGATAGTTTACATTATTTTCTTCTCTTTAGTGTAAAAGTAAAATTTATAATGACTGATTAACTAAATTTATAATGACTAATTTCAGTTGAAATTTAGTGTCTGGTGGGCTTACCTTTTATCCAAATCAAGTAGGTCAATTACAACACATAGTGAACTTTTGCAGAAAATCAGACTAAAGGTTCCATAGGCCTACACTTGCCTAGGACATATATTCACTTCTTCACTAAATTACCCAGCCAAGACAAAAAACATGCCTTTATCTGTATATTTATTCCTGATAGTCCTAGTATGCAATATTATTATCTATAAATTAATCTACTGTAAATATACATTTTTAAGCACTCCTATTAAATACATGTCAAACGCGGATCCAGAGTTTACCCTGGCTATCGCACAGATGGGTTCTTATGGTGGGAGGGGTCATGAGAATAGAGAGCTAGCTTGTTTTGTCGCTAGACAAATTTTAGATATGGGGGTGGGGGGGGGGAGTCTTCGGCTTCTCCGTCAAAAAGGTTTTGTTATCTAGATGCTTTGAAATATACTTCGTGCATTATGAGATGATTATTCAATACACCCTGAATTCATAGTTTTTCTCTACTTTGCTATGGACAATTAATAATTATGATGAAGAAGATGATGATGATGAGGAGGAAGCTGTGCAAGATTAATTAACAAGCCCTTTGATGTGAAGTGTCAAGCGAGGCCCGTAGCCTAAGTTACGGTTGGGAATTTGGAGACATTATCGTCGTCGTCAAATGTTCAATGCACACAGTCGGACAATAGATGATTTATGAAATCTGTTTTCAATAGAAAGTAATATGAAACCCATAAAATATCAGTTCAGGCATTCATTTATCAGTCTGTGGAAAATATAACTTATGAATCATACAAAATAAAAACAATTCAAATAAAATAAAAATATGTAAAAAAAACATCTACAATAAATCAAAATGGAATATTCACTGCCTGTTGGATCCCAGTTTTAGTATTGCAGGGGTTTAGAAGGCTTTACAGTATAACCAATCCCTATATTTCTGATAAATTGCTGATTAAAATGTATTCAAGATTTTATATTCAGTACATTATCAAATGTTATGTAAATCTCATATATCCCAAAATTACGTTATATTCATGCACCGAGTACAAAATTTAATTTTGATATGTTTTATGTTTTTTGTTATATTACAGTCTAATATGACCACAACATAAGGAAGTCCTCTCCTTTAAAGTTCTAACCTCCTAAACTTTGCGTGTCTCAGAATATACATATATTTCCTTAAATCAAGGCAGTCCACTCATTAATGTAGTATAGGCCTATAGTATAGAGAATTTTGTCTGTCAATCTCAGATATCCAAATTTTAGGAAATTACGTTTTATGCATGCACCGACATTCGAACTTTAACCTAATAACTTTGATATGTATGGCCTGTTTTATGTTGTTTGTCGAATGGACTTCTTTAATAATAATAATAAAAATAATATACAGTCTAATATGACCACAACATAAGGAAGCCCACTCTGTAAATGTTTAGCATAATTGTACAGAGAATTTCGATTGTTTATCAATATCATTATGCACATGTTAGTTTATAATATTACAGTTTAATGGCTTACTGTTAATAATATTACAGTTTAATGGTTTAAATATTATTACAGTTTAATGGTTTAATAACCCTGAACCACTTTAATTCTCGTGGCTACGGCCCTGCCAGAATTCATGGACATGCTACCTTATCTCCTAATTCTTCGTTTGGCAAAATACTATAAAAGTCTTCAATCTTATGGGCAAAAACTGTACCGTAATAGATTTAGTGTCCTAATATTTTTGCTGTTGTACAATTAAAAATGGAATAGAATTTCAAATTGCCAAAAAACTTCAAACGTCTGTGCAACCAACAGGGGCCTTCGCACACAGCATCTCGGAATTATACCTTAGGACCATTATATTATAGCAAGATAGGCGTACTTGAAACTCAGAAATTGTCTTTGGCCCGTGACATTAAATCTAAAAATAATTTGGCCCTTCAAATACGGTAAATTAATTAAGAACCAGGAGTCTAGTGTAAGTGCAGGTTCATCCCGCCAGGGGATGATTTATTCTTAGTGCGTTAAAGCGTGGTAGCTGGATATTTTATTTTATCTACTGTATTTGTTTACAGTGCTATGCAGGAAAGGTAGGGCCAAATGAAGGGCCTAGTGCAGAAATGGGAACGTATCGTACCGTATTGTAGCATTTTTATATTCAGTTTGTATGAAAATAACGGTCTGTAATAATAGTGCAATGCATTATTCTAAAAGTGCCTCGTTTAAGAAATACTGGATACGCCCCTGAAAATACACGTAATAAATTATTACATTTTATTCGAATAAACGCCCCCCTCCTCCCGCCTAAATTATCGTAAACAATTAAATCAAATGGAAACATCATTCTCAACACATTCTATTTTCTATTAATGGTGTACTCCACTATTACATTTTCTAAACTGGATTGGTAAGTTTTTTTTATGATCACGCAATAACACATTTTGATGGTAATTATGTGTTGTAGTTCCACATTAAAAAAAAAATAAACGCCTCCCTCGAATAAAGACCCCTCAAAAACCCTTCTCTACAATAAACGGCCCGGGCGTTTATTCGAATAAATACGGTAGGCCTAAGTCGTGGCCAAGAAATCAAATTAAGTTAACATTGTTAATATACCGTAACTGATAGTTAAACCATGGATGAATAAGAGTGACTTATTCATTATTCATTAACAAATTTGAATAACATTAATTTAATGAAATATGCATGTTATGCTACCAAATGGGCGCAGCATGGGGACGGGTCGGTGGGGGGGGGGCACGTCTTCCACAAAACAAAATGCGCCTTTGCTACCAACAACAAAGCATAGCCTATATAATTAGGCGTAATAATCGTAGAAGAGAATCGCTAAAGCAGTGGCAGATCCATGAATTCGAAATAGAGAAGGCCCAGGGGGGACTTTCTGAGATGTACCAGATTCTAGCCTGGGCCGGCTCGCCCCCCCCCCCACCCCGAGACCGGGAGCCCAGAAAATTTAATCATGTGAAAAGAGACAAAAGGTTTGATGGTCTGGTCATGATAGTATAGGGCCAAGATTCAGTATTGCTGCCGGGGCACATCGTGTACAAGCGGGCTGGGGGAAATGAAATAGGGGGTTAAATAATGCATTTAATCATGTGGAGAGAGACATGGATAAAAATAATTGGATATTACTCCCAGGTAGATACTTGCAATAATGTCACAGGTGACAGCAACTTTTACCTGTACGTGACCTTAAACAGTGACATTAAAGGCCACGCCCGAATACATTTAATAATGTGAAGAGAGACACGGATGATTTTTTTTATTGGAACTATTATACATTGGGGGTAACAAAAATACCAATGACAGCAACTTTATCCTGTACATAAGCCCAGACAGCAGCCCCAAGGGACCCACGGGGTCTTATATAGTAGCAACATTATAAAATCAAGCAAAGAGAGACATGAATGAAACCAACTTGGAATTACTACTTGTGCATTGTAGAATGCTGAAACACCGATGACAGCAATTTTTTCATGTACGTGACCCTAATCAGTGACATTAAAGGCCACGCCCAAATACATTTAATCATGTGAAGAGAGACACGGATGAAATTTTTTTTTATAGGAACTATTATACATTGGGGGTAACAAAAATACCAATGACAGCAAATTTATCCTGTACATAAGCCCAGACAGCAGCCCCAAGGGACCCATGGTGGTCTTATATAGTAGCAACATGATAAAATCATGCAAAGAGAGACAGGAATGAAACCAACTAGGAATTACTTGTACATTGTAGAATGCTGAAACACCGATGACGGCAATTTTTTCATGTACGTGACCCTAAACAGTGACATTAAAGGCCACGCCCAAATGTACATTAATCATGTGAAGAGAGACACGGATGGTTTTTTTTATTGGCACTATTATACATTAGGTAACATAAGTACCAATGACAGCAACTTTATCCTGTACATAAGCCCAGACAGCAGCCCTAGGTTCTCAAATGGACTTATTATTTGTAGCAACATGATAAAATCAAGCAAAGAGAGTATGATATGGTCGAATCTAATAATGATTAGAGATAGTAGAATGCAACTGAAACACCTGATTATGACACAGACAGTGGTTCTGGAGATCAACTTCAGAATAAAACAGGAATTTACTGAAGGATGGGACCACTTACACTGGAACTTTTAAACATTGGAAAGAAAATCCATTTGACAGCAACTATTTACTACTTCAGCTATAGATTTCCGTTTGATAATAACATTTTGTTAAACACTGACTTCAGATGAAATACAACAATACCATAATACAAACTCAGTAACAAATATTTATTAGATCGGATTAAACTACAGAACATGAATTGTATATACATGAGAAATGGTACAGCGTCAAGGTCTATTTCAATCAGATTGTTGAAAATATGTAATCATAGGATTAGAACCTGGTAGCAATTTATTGACTAACATTATAAAATGTATTAACTTTTGACGGCAGTTTCTTCTGGGTTACAGATGTAACAGCATTATACTATAGTTAAGTTAATAAAGCGATACCAGTTTTGAATTTTACATTGCTTCTTCTACTATTACAATAAATGTGTCCACCATATGGATTATGGATTCATTGTAAATCAAGTATCTATATGATTTTTTATATATTGCATACACAATTGAACTGCGGTATTGTACACTGTGGTAACAATGTGTTTGTAGCAGTACGATACAAAGCACAAGCAAGAAACACTTAACTAATAGTTAAACATTCCCTCGCCGGACACCATCCTGGTATTTCTGAGTCTAGGTTTCGGGGCTAGAATTTATGGAAATAATTCCATTTTGTCCTGCATTTGTTAGAAAACAATAAATACTTAAAAACTTAAACTGAGGTATTGTGCATTGAAGTAATAACAT